>NW_024714006.1:150000-220000 GCF_018991925.1 Homarus americanus
GCCCCCGGGGAGGTTGTCCTGGCTTCAAAAATTTCCCCCCTGACGAGAAAGAAAATCCTGAAAAATAATGGACAATCCTCTGGTCGCCAGGTTGGTTGCCGGGTGTTTGGTTGAGAGTATTGTATGGTGGGGGTGGGGTTGTGTTGGGGTGTGGAGGGGGTGTGGAGTGGTGTTGTGTTGGGGTGTAGAGGGTTGTTGTGTGTGTGTGTGTGTGTGTGGGAATATCAAAACATCTACTACCACCGCTTACCACCACCTGCAACCACAACCACCTTCTACTATCACCACCACCCACCATGACCCACCACTACCATCATCATCACCTTTTAGCCTCGCCCTCGTCAGTATTAAAGGGGGTTGACGTGGTTATTCATGGTATGGATCACCCAGTTAGTATCACAAGTTAGCATCACCAGTTAGTGTCACCAGTTAGTAGTTAATCTCCCTTAACTGTATGCTGATTTAGTGACCCTTCAGTATTACACATTGGAGAAACATTTAGCGTAGGAAACTTTGAGAGTCACAGCGCCTTGGGGTGAGTCATAACCTAACTTAACCTAACCTAACCCAATAATTACCTAACCTAACCTAAGCCAAATAATAGCTTGTGATCCAAACCCATTAACTGTAATCCAAACCCATTAACTGTGTTCCAAACCCATTAACTCAGATCCAAACCCATTACCCCTGATCTAAACCCATTAACTCTGATCCAAACCCATTAACTCTGATCCAAACCCATTACCTCTGATCTAAACCCATTAACTGTGATCCAAACCCATTAACTCTGATCCAAACCCATTAACTCTGATCCAAACCCATTAACTCTGATCCAAACCCATTAACTCTGATCCAAACCCATTACCTCTGATCTAAACCCATTAATCTGATCCAAACCCATTACCGATCTAAACCCATTAACTCAGATCCAAACCCATTAACTGTTGGTCAATTAATGGGTAATGGGGGTGACATCAGGACCCATTAGATCTGATCTGTTCCTTGATAATAGTGATCAGTGATTCTATGGTTACTCTTCCTCCCTCCTCCTCCTCCTCCTCCCTCCTCCTCCTCTCCCTCCCTCTCCTCTCTCTCTCCTTCCCCTCCCCCTCCCTCATTCTCTCCTCCCTCCTCCTCCTTTCACTTCCTCCTCCTCCTCCTTCTCATTCTATCCTCCTCCTCCCTCCTTCCTTCTTCCTTCACTCTCTACATCCTCCTTGTCTGCGTGGGAGTGAGATCTAATCTGGACTTTAAGTTTAGTGAAGAACTTATTTATCTATCTACACGCACACGCACACGCACACACACACACACACACACACACACACACACACACACACACACACACACCATCCACCCATCCATTCATCTCTCCTCTCACTTTCCACCATCTTCATGCAGCTCATCTCTCTCTCTCTCTCTCATCACCATCTTCATGCAGCAGCTCACTCTCTCATCACCATCTCACATGCCAGCTCATCTCTCTCTCATCACCATCTTCATATGCAGCCTATCTCTCTGCTTTTCAGAGGAAATTGTGAAGGAATATTGCTGGACGTCATCAAGTTAATGTTTATATAATGGTTTACCCTGGATGGTTATTGACCTCTGTTTTCTGTTGTTGTTGTTGTTATT
Organism: Homarus americanus; assembly: GCF_018991925.1. NCBI lineage: Eukaryota > Metazoa > Arthropoda > Malacostraca > Decapoda > Nephropidae > Homarus > Homarus americanus. Next base: position 151,636 of record NW_024714006.1, read on the forward strand.
ATATTAGTAGTAGTATTGTTGTTGTTGGGGTTATTATTGTTGTTGTTAATGATGTTGTTATTATTGTTGTGGTTCTTTTTTTATTATTATTATTATTATTATTATTATTATTATTATTATTATTATTATTATTATTATTATTATTATTATTATTGGTGTTGGTTGTGGTGTTGTGGTTGTGTTGGTTATATATACTGCATGTGTATGTGGGGGGAGGAGGGACTCTAACTCACCTGTCACTCACTAGAAGGACAGAGTCATCACCAGGAGTTAAATATACACACACAGTCAATACCATCTATATCAGGCACCGTGTACACTATTATTATTTACTGATAAAATGTTATAGATAAAGTGTACATGAGGGTTTTTTTTCACTTACTCACCTGTCACGTCCAATCAACCAACTCTCACCTGCCCACCCATCACCATCCCACACCCCCACCTGTCAATCCAATTTCATAACTATCCACCCACTCCACTAACTAACTCACCCACCTACCCACCCATCCCACTCACCCACCTACCCACCCACCCACCTACCCCACCCATCCCACTCACCCCTACCTACCCACCCATCCCACTCACCCACCTACCCATCCCACTCACTCACCTACCCACCTCACTCACCTCACCCCCACTTTCTTCATTCTTTAAGTTATCTCGTCTTTATCCTCTTCTGTTTCTCTTCTTATTACTGATTGTATTATGTCTTGTCTTCCTCTTATTAATTTGTTTTTACTTTAATTATTATCTTTTTCTTTTGTCTTGTTTATTTTTGTGCTTTCATCTTTATTATCTTTGGTGTTTTGTTTTGTTTATCGTTGTTTATAATCACTCTCTTTCTCTTCCCCTTTCTTATGTTTATCATTTATCTTGTTTGTGCTCTCTCTCTCTCTCTCTCTCTCTCTCTCTCTCTCTCTCTCTCTCTCTCTCTCTCTCTCTCTCTGTTGCCACTGTTGTTCCTACCCCTGCCACCACTAATCCCTAATCCCTAATCCTCCCTCCCTCCCCTTATCGTCCCTCCTACCCCTGTGTTGGCCTATCCATAATCCTAACCTAACCTAACCTAACCTAACCTAACCTAACCTAACCTAACCTAACCTAACCTAACCTAACCTAACCTACTGTCAATGGGGCTGTGTTATTTTTATTTGATTTTATTGTTTCATAGAATTTTGATTGAATAGTAGTTCGACTTTATTACCATTGCCATCAATATTCCAACTTCTGCCAACATTAACCTAACCACCCCAATCTCTCTCTACCTCTGCCATCAGTAATCTTTTCTCTGCCACCAATATTCCCATTCCTGCCACCAAAATTCCATTCTCTGCCCACTTCTATTACCACCAATACCATGACGAATTCCACCTGTGCCAACATATGTTCCACCTGCCCTACGTTATAAACAACCTTAAACTACCACCACCACCACCACTACTACTACCACCATTCCTACCACCATTCCTACCACCATTACCAGTGCCACCATCATCACTAATCGAACTCTCGCTCTCAGAAATCGCTCCTCAGCCACCAATAATCCTTACTACCACCATTCCTACATCTGCCACCACCACCCACCCACCAACCACCAACCCCATCCCACCACACGCCCCACCCCACCACCAACCACCCACCCCACCAATCAACCACTCCTATTTCTACCACCACACCACATCACGCCTCACCACCACCACCACCCATCTATACCACCACACACCTCACCCCACACCTGCCACCACCACCCCACACCTGCACACCTCACCCCACACCTGCCACCTCACCCCACACCTGCCACCCTCACCCCACACACTACTCACACCACCTCACCCCACACCTGCCACTCACTCACCCCACACCTGCACAGCTCACCCCACCACCTCACCCCACACCTGCCACCACTCACCCCACAGTATAATGGCCGAGCATGACCTATAAATACACACAGGCTTATAATGGATACTAAATAATTCCAGTCCACTCGGCATTATAATAAGACTCGGGTCCTATAGCATTATTGTCTGTTTCTTTTAGTGTGATTAGAAGACTCGATACTTGTTCATTTAAGAGGTGATGGTGTGGTGGGTGGGAGGGTGTGGGTGAAGGGGTGTGGTGATGGTGTGGTGAGGGTGTGGTGAGGGGTGATGGTGTGGGTGAGGGGTGTGGGTGTGTGTAGAGGGTGTGGTGAGGGTGTGTGTGGTGAAGGGTGATGGTGTGGTGAGGGTGTGGTGAGGGGTGATGGTGTGGTGGAAGGGTGATGGTGTGTAGAGGGTGTGGGTGAAGGGTGAAGGTGTGTAGAGGGTGTAGGTATGGTGTAGAGGGTGTGGTGAAGGGTGATGGTGTGGTGTGTCCTGACCCTGGTAGATCTAGTGTTGGCTGTAGTGTGTGTGTCAAGGTTTATTGACCAGTGTGGTTTAAGAGTACAATTTTTTGGTTTATTTTTGTGTTGATGTTTTGTTATTGATTAAAGGAGAATAGCCTAATGGTGGTGTACTATTATTACTACTACTACTACTATTATTACTATTATTATTAGCAGTAGTAGTAACGATTTAGTATTTCATAAGGTGTATTAATCCTAGAAATATTGTACAGTACTCCAAACAATGTACAGTATATTAATCTAAGCCATCCTGTAAAGCCCATTAATCCTACAGTAATATCCTTGTGTACACCTTGACGCTGTGGTAATTAATGTGGGGTCTCGTTTATTACAGGTAAGGTGACTGTTGTGTACCTGTCGCTGCCTGTACCACGGGTGAGTCTTGTCAAGGGTCTCTCTCTCTCTCTCTCTTTTCTCATTAAGATCAATATTCACACCAGAGTACTCCTGCCCATCACTACAATACACCACTACACTATACCACCACACTTCACTATGCACCACACTACTTCACTTCATTATGCACCACTCTAAACCACAACACCACACCTTATCATATACCACGTCACTTCACCACACCTCACCATAATAATGGTTGCCCCTCGTGTACGAGGATGGCCCTCCTCAGGCCACCTCGGCGTGAATTTGTTTAAGGTGTAGAAGCTGTCGCCAACACAACAACCACACCCTGAGTTAACGAGCTGCATGACCCAGTGTCAAGGAATAGTCCGAGAAGACCGGACAATTCGCCAACTGCACTGGCTAACCATTACCCCGTAAAGAAACTTGCCCATAGTTTCACCCTGCCCGGGGATCGAACCTGACCACTGCTTGCGAGGCGAGCATGTTGACCATTACACCACGCCTCACTGTGCACTACACTACTATGCCACACAACCACACCATGCCACACACTACTCCACCTCACCATACACCACACTACATCTCCACACCCACACCCCCACACACACCACACCACACTACTCCACTACCGCGCCACACCTCACATACCACACCACCACCATACCACACCACACCTCACATACCACACCTCTTTACCACACCTCACCCACCACACCATACTACCATATCTCTTCACACCTCACATACCACACCACCATGTCACCACACCTCACTATATACTACACTACACCACCACACCTCACCATACACCACACTACCACACCTCACAATCACTACATCTCTTTATACACACTACACCATATCACCACACCACATCAACACACCACCTCACACACCTCACCATACACCACACCTCACCATACACCACCTCACCACCACACCACACACCTCATTACCCAGTATATAACAAAATATAGTGTGGTCTCTGGCCACCTGATGGATGATAGATTACCGAGACCCGTGTGTGTGTGTGTGTGTGTGTGTGTGTGTGATTTGAGTGATGTTAAAGACGACGTTGAATTACCAAGAAATATCTGATTCAACCAAGACCTAATTTAGCATTTTATTCATTAGTTATAAATGGAGTATAAGATTTAATTTACATACAAAAATACTTAAAAATCAGTATTATTAATTGTGACAGTTATGTATATTTAATTGCAAGTCTAATGAGAAATAATCTGCAAAATGTCATAGGAAGGTTTAATTAATTGTTCTTGTCATTATTGGTTGGAATTTGTGAATACTCTTTTTTTTTAGCGTTTTATGATTTATCAGTTAATTATATATTTGGAGAATTAGTTAGGTTATGAATGAAAGGTAAAGGTAATTAAATATTTTATCGAGTTCAGAAATTAATTTTAATCTCATTTTTCCCTGAAGTCATGGTGGCATTTTTGTAAGTACACCTTAGAAGTACAAAAAGTGTACGTTAATTAATTTTGTCACTTTTCGTCTCATATTTCTTATCATAGTTGCAAAATTTCATCCTGTATAAGTCATTTTAGTTTTAATTAAGAATGGAGGAAAAATTATTCGTGTCGTTTGGTGTGTCGTGGAGTGTCGGGTGTCGTGTCGGGTGTCGTGGAGTGTCGTGTAGTGTCGGGTGTCGTGTGGTGTCATGTTGGGTTGTTTTTAATTATCAGAACTTTGTGTGGAACTGTGTGGAACTTTGTGTGGAACTGTGTGGAACTTTGTGTTGATTAGACAAGTTCAACGTATCATCAGACATCAAAATAAGTTCCACAGTCACACAAAGTCCCTAAAAAAGTTCCACACAAAGTTCCACTCAGTTCCACACTAGGCTCCACACAAGGCTCCACACAAAGTTCCACACAAGTTTCTTCATTACGTGTGTCAGATATTAAAGTTTATGCCCGGAGATAATTAGGGAAACTTTCACTGAAATCACTCCATTTTTTCCCATATTTTTTATTTGTCTTCTTTTCATTAGTTGTGACGGATATATGGTGCTGTCACTATAACGGGGTATAGTGTCCTGTCTATAACGGGGGTATAGTATCCTGTCTATGTGATGGTGGGTATGGTGTCTTGCCTCTATGTGATGGTGGGTCTATGGTGCTGCTTTTATATAATGATGAATATAGTGCTGTTTATATAATGGTGGGTATAGTGTCCTGTCTATAATGGGGTTCTTCCTCTATATAATGACATATATGGTGCTTCATCTATATAATGGTGAGTATAGTTTCCTAGGTGCCGATAACGTAACATTATCCACCTCGTATTTTTCCCCTAAACAACCAAGGGATTAATTTATGTCTTTCTGTAAACAACACACAAACACAGTCTTCGTTATCAAATATTACTGTACACAACACAAACACAGTCTTCGTTATCAAATATTACTGTAAACAACACAGAGTCTTCGTTATCAGGTCCTCGTTAGTGAGATCCTCCCTCTGTAATGACGAAGTAATCAAGCGAGTGAAAGGGTTCAATGCTCTTTAGGGATACCGTCTGCTGTGTGAAGGCTGTCTCGGACATTCTCTGCTGTTCTTAAAGCTGTTTTGGCTCCGTAACAGCCGCGTTGGACAGCTTCTTCTGGTGTTCTTGAAGCTGTCTTACCTCGTTGCAGCTGTGTTGGATGACTTATGCTGTTGTTAAAGCTGTTTTTTTTTCCTTAACAGCCGTGGTGGATAATTTGGTTTGCTTTGCGTCTTGTTGGGTGTTGTGTATCATGGTGTGTTGTATATCATGGTGTGTTGTGTATCATGGTGTGTTGTGTATCATGGTGTGTTGTGTATCATGGTGTGTTGTGTATCATGGTGTGTTGTGTATCATGGTGTGTTGTGTATCATGTGTGTTGTATGGTATTGTGTATGGTGTGTTGTGTATCATGGTGTGTTGTGTATCATTGTGTTGTGTGTATCATGGTGTGTTGTGTATCATAGTTGTGTTGTGTATCATGGTGTGTTGTGTATCATGGTGTGTTGTGTATCATGGTGTGTTGTGTATCATGGTGTGTTGTATCATGGTGTGTTGTGTATCATGGTGTGTTGTGTATCATGTGTGTTGTATCATGGTGTGTTTGTGTATCATGGTGTGTTGTGTATCATGGTGTGTTTATCATGGTGTGTTGTGTATCATGGTGTGTTGTGTATCATGGTGTGTTGTGTATCATGGTGTGTTGTGTATCATAATTGTGTTGTGTATCATGGTGTGTTGTGTATCATGGTGTGTTGTGTATCATAATTGTGTTGTGTATCATGGTGTGTTGTGTATCATGGTGTGTTGTGTATCATGGTGTGTTGTGTATCATGGTGTGTTGTGTATCATGGTGTGTTTGTTGGTGTGTATCATGGTGGTGTTGTATCATGGTGTGTTGTGTATCATGGTGTGTTGTGTATCATGGTGTGTTGTGTATCATGGTGTGTGTATCATGGTGTGTTTGGTGTTCTCTCTCTCTCTCTTCTCTCTCTCTCTCTCTCTCTCTCTCTCTCTCCAGGGTAGAGGTCGTTTGTTACGTGAACATATCTATCCTCCTCACCCCGCTCATCCTTCCCTCTCCTCTCTCCCCCCTCCCTCCTTCCCCCCCTACACACTGAGGTATCGTCAGTGCTCTCTACGCAGCCTTATCGACAGACACATGACGTCGAATGGGGCGAGGCTGATTAACTCCTTGGTAGAGGAATACTGCTGATACTGGGGCCTGTCTGGTGGTGGGGTGTAGGGTCAGGGTGGTGGTGGTGGGTTGAGGTGGGGATGAGGGGTTGATATTGGAGTCTGTTGGGGGTGAGGATGAGGGTGTGGGTGGCGGTGAGGGTGTGGTGAGGGTGTGGTGAGGGAGTTGTGATGTCATGGTGTTAACGTCTGTCTGTTGTCTATTAAATAATTGTTGGTGAAGATGGGTGATAATTTAGACTCCTTTAGTGTTATATGAATCTCTCTCTCTCTCTCTCTCTCTCTCTCTCTCTCTCTGTTGCCACCACCTCCCCTCTTTCCTCTCCTCCTTTTCCCCACCTTCCCCACCCTTACCCCCTCTCCCACCCTTCCCCCTCCCTTCCCCCTCCCCTCCCTTCCCTTACAGGTCCAAATATAATCCCCGGAGAAATAGCTTCATTGGCGCGACACCTAATCTAACTTTTACACAAGGTCTTTTACTTCCGATTTCGCCATGTAAAACACCCGACAGGAGAGCCCGATCAGGTGGCGGCCGACCCATCCCGCCAATGACCTCTGTCGGGGAGGGACGTGGGCTCATAACTCCGCTCGGTGTCGGGGTGTGTCGGGGTCCTGTGGAGGTGGGGTACTAAGTCGGGTTTGTTTGTTTGTTTGTTTTAATTGGTGGATATGTTGCGTTTATTTTTGTTATTTATTTTATTCCCCCATATATATTTATACCCAGAGAATATATTTCTCTGGGGGTAGGATAAGGGATGGGTGTGATACAAACCCCCAGACTCACCCAGGAACTGTGCACACCTCCCCCACCCCTCCCCTCACACCCAGAACATCTTTCTCCGGGGGGCCTGATTTAAAGGGGTGGGGGGAGGTTGGGAGGGGTGTAGGTAGGTGAGGGGGTGATGAGGGGTAGATGGGGGGTCGATGATGCATTTTGTGGAGGGTCGTATCGTTGTTGGGCAAGTGGAGGCATCGTCAATATTGTGGTCGTTGAGGTCGTCTTCTGCCTGGTGTCTGTCGTTGTTGTCGTTGTTGTCGTCGTTGTTGTTGTTGTTGTTGTTGTTGTTGTTGTTGTTTCGTTCAGTTCATAAGTCATAACCAGAAGCATTTCTGGCGTTCATGTGAGGGTCAGCGTGGCGCTTTCTGTGTGTGTGTGTGTGGTGTGTTGGTGTGTGCGTGTCTCTGTCTGTTTAGAATATTCTCTTACATGGGCCGTTAATTATGGAGACATCACCCGTACTACCCACCACCACCCACCACACCGCCACCCACCCTCACCACCCACCACCACCCACCTCACCGCCACCCACCTCACCACCCACCACCACCTACCCACCACCACCACCATCTACCCTACCTACCACCACCACCTACCACCACCACCCTACCTCCACCACCACCACCACCACCACCTACACCTACCACCACCACCTACCACTCTCAAGATGTTTTGCCGACACTCGGACTTAAGCCACAATTCTCGGGTTTCCTCAGCTCACGTGCAAATTTATGGGGGGTTGAAATGCAGGTTTGGGTGAGTGAAAAATGTGTTTTGGAGGTGGATGGTTAGAGGTGGGCGGGGTGGGTGGTAAGTGGGTGTGAGAGGGTTTAGTGGGTGGTTGGATGGGGTAGGGAAGGTTTTTAGGGGGGGGGTGGTGGGTGGTGGGGAAGAGGTGGTTGAGTGGTGGAGGAGGGGTGGGTTGGTGGGTGGGGAGATGTGGTTTAGTGGAGGAGGAAGGAGGAGGTTGGTTGGTGGAAGGGGTTGAGTTAGGAGAAGTGGGTGGGAGGGGGGTGGTGAGGAGGGTGGGGGTAGGGGTGTTGGGCAGTTCTAGTTGATGGTTATAAAAAGGTCGGTATACTGATGTTATGTTCGTTATATTGAGGTTATGTTCGGTATACTGATGTTATGTTCGTTATAATGAGGTTGTGTGTTATATTGAAGATATGTCCGTTATAGTGAGGTTATGTTTGTTATGCTGAGGTTAGGTTCGTTATACTGAGGCTGTGTTCTCTGAATTTATACTGAGGCTGTGTTCGTTATACTGAGGCTGTGTTCGTTATACTGAGGCTGTGTTCGTTATACTGAGGATATTACTGAGCCTGTGTTCGTTATACTGAGTATATGAGGCTGTGTTCGTTATACTGAGGCTGTGTTCGTACTGAGGCTGTGTTCATACTGAGGCTGTGTTACTGTACTGAGCATACAGTAGCTGATGTGGTCTCGATATACTGACCTTGTCCTCTAGTGTGGTCCTGATACTCGATAATCTAATGAAGCTGTAGAGAAGATACACTAAGTGGGGGTGAGGGAGATGGGGAGGGGGAGGGGGGAGGGCAGGTGAGGGGAGATGGGGAGGAGAAGATAATGGGGGAGGGTGGGAATGTAGGGAGAGGATGATGAGGGGGAAAGGACGGGGAGATATAGGGGAGAGATGGAGAGGAGAAAGGAAGGAAGGAGGAGGTGTGAGGGATGGATAGAGAGAGGAGGAAGGGAAGGAGAGTGGGGAACGAGGCGAGAGGGGGGGTGAGGGAGGAGAGCCACATCGCAGTATGCACCTCAGTAAACATGAACCATGGGTCTTAATGAAGATGAGACCCGCGACTAATGTATTGGGAGATTGGGGTGAGTGATGGAGGTGGGGGTGAGTGATGGGAGGTGGGGGTGAGTGATGGAGGTGGGGGTGAGTGATGGAGGAGGTGGGGTGAGTGATGGAGGGGTGGTGGTGGAGGTGGGGGGTGAGTGATGGAGGGGTGGGGGGTGGTGATGGAGGGTGGGGGGTGGAGTGATGGAGGTGGGGTGAGTGATGGAGGGTGGGGTGAGTGATGGAGGTGGGGGTGAGTGATGGAGGGGGTGGGGGTGAGTGATGGAGGGGGGTGGGGGTGAGTGATGGAGGTGGGGGTGAGTGATGGAGGTGGGGGAGTGATGGGTGGGGTGAGTGATGGAGGTGGAAGTGATGGAGGTGGGGTGGTGATGGAGGGTGGGGGTGAGTGATGGAGGGTGGGGGTGAGTGGAGGTGGGGGTGAGTGATGGAGGTGGGGTGGTGATGGAGGTGGGGGTGGTGATGGAGGGTGGGGTGAGTGATGGAGGGTGGGGGTGGAGTGATGGAGGGTGGGGGTGGTGGAGGGGGTGGGGTGAGTGATGGAGGTGGGGGTGAGTGATGGAGGGTGGGGGTGAGTGATGGAGGGTGGAGGAGGTGGGAGGTGCAAGAATACTGTATATCGTGGGAGAGGTTGGGTGGGAGAATGATGCGGAAGAGATGGAGGATGAAGGGTGGGAGAATGGGAGGAGGAGAGAGAGAGAGAGAGAGAAGAGAGAGAAGGAGAGAGAGAGAATTGTCACCCAGTATATCTTGTTAATCTACGGACCTTACATGGGGCTGAGGCTAACACAAACCTAACTTCTTCTTCTTCTTCTTCTAAACCAGAACCTAGTCTAGCTTAACGTGTTGGCAAATCCTCCTCTATTTTAGTGTTAAGCTTCCAGTGTGTAAATTAGTTAAGGTCTTGTCAGGTGGGTTAACGTCAGGGCAGAACCTCGCTACCGGCCTCCTTAATGTTATGTAGCCGGAGAAATTCCAAGCTAGATTAATGTGTGTGTCAGTGGTGGTGGTGGATGAGTGTACCCTGTCAGTGGTGGTGGTGGATGAGTGTACCCTGTCAGTGGTGGTGGTGATGTGCCTGTCTGGTGTGGTGGATGAGTGTACCTGTCAGTGGTGGATGAGTGTACCCTGTCAGTGGTGGTGGTGGATGGTGTACTCTGCCAGTGGTGGTGGTGGATGAGTGTACCCTGTCAGTGGTGGTGGTGGATGAGTGTACCTGTTAGTGGTGGTGGTGGATGAGTGTACCCTGTCAGTGGTGGTGGATGGTGTACTGCCAGTGGTGGTGGTGGATAGTGTACCCTGCCAGTGGTGGTGGTGGATGAGTGTACCCTGTCAGTGGTGGTGGTGGATGAGTGTACCCTGTCAGTGGTGGTGGTGGATGAGTGTACCCTGTCAGTGGTGGTGGTGGTGGATGAGTGTACCTGTCAGTGGTGGTGGTGGATGAGTGTACCCTGTCAGTGGTGGTGGTGGATGAGTGCCCTGTCAGTGGTGTTGGTGGATGAGTGTACCCTGTCAGTGGTGGTGGTGGATGAGTGTACCCTGTCAGTGGTGGTGGTGGATGAGTGTACCCTGTCAGTGGTGGTGGTGATGAGTGTACCCTGTCAGTGGTGGTGGTGGATGAGGTATCCCTGTCAGTGGTGGTGGTGGATGAGTGTACCCTGTCAGTGGTGGTGGTGATGAGTGTACCCTTCAGTGGTGTGGTGGATGAGTGTACCTGTCAGTGGTGGTGGTGGATGAGTGTACCCTTGTCAGTGGTGGTGGTGGATGAGTGTACCCTGTCAGTGGTGGTGGTGGATGAGTGTACCCCAGTGGTGGTGGTGGATAGTGTACCCTGTCAGTGGTGGTGGTGGATGAGTGTACCCTGTCAGTGGTGGTGGTGGATGAGTGTACCGCCATCCGTCTAACGTCAAACATTTAAACACATACATATCGAAAATATATACAGTAAATGCATCCACACAAACATTCATATTTATACAATTACATGCATATAAAAGCATTTCAAGCATACATACATACATACTAATATTAATATGTGTAATAATACTTTGTTGTCACTCGGAATTAAATATGGATGGTGGAGGCATGGCTAAACCAGGGGCAGGCTGGAAGAGAATTTGTGTCTTGCATATGTTCACCTCAAGGCTGAAGTATGCATAATCATCTGTGTAGGTGTTCAGGATCTCCTGTAGATCACGTTCAATGTGAGCGACAAGGTGAGGTCGTCTGCATACTGAAGTTCAGCTATGGAAGAGGCCGACACCTTTGTTCCTGACTGGAGTTGTCGTTGAAAAGTTTCTTCATCAGGTACTGGATGTCCACCCTGCCGGCTAAATTGGCGCTGGCACGAGTAAGGAAGGCAGCCGAGAAAATGGAAAAGAGAGTTGGTGCCAGTACACACCCTTGTTTAACACCCGTCTGGATGGGGAAGAACTCAGACTGGGTGCCATTGTGTAGGACACTGCCGTTCATGCCGTCGTGGAGTTGCCTCACAATGGCGATGAGTTTGAGGATCAAAGTCAAATGAGGGTCCGTCAGAGCTTCCATGTTGACAGAGCCAAAGACCTTACTTAGGTCGATGAAGGCCATTTACAAGTCACGACGCTGTTCTTTGCACTTTCCGGTGTCTGGCGGGCAGCAAAGATCATATCACTTCTACCGTGAGATGGACAAGATTCTAAAGCCTCAGTGAAACTTTGAGGAAGTTTTCCGCCTTAGGTAGGAGTCTGTTTAGGAGGACTCGGGCGATAATCTTGCCAGCTACGGACAGCAGCGAGATCCTGCAGTAGTTGCCACAATCTGACCAGCCCCTTGTTCTTATAAATATTGACAATGGAGGCGTCTTTAAGAGCTTGGGGGGTTTCCTCCTTCTCCCATATATTCTCCAGGAGAGAGTGGAGACGGCTGGTAAGCAGAGGTCCTCCTGCTTTATACACCTCGGCTGGGATTCCACCACCCTCTGTGGCTCCCTCATCCAGGGATGGAGACGAGCTGAGTTGAGTCAGCTCTGGATGCTGAGGGACCTGGTGTTTCGGTTAAGCAGCAAATGGTGGTGCTCTTTCTAGCGCGGACGGATGCCTCATCGTCTTTAATTAGAGAGTTACCGTCGGATGACGAAAGGACGCCGCGCTGTTTTTAATTGGGCCCTAGATTGCTTTGGGGGAATTGAAAAATTCGCGCGTTTGGTGTCGATTCGCAAACTTTTGCGTTTCACTTTCTTTTTCTGTCCACCATTCGTTCTTCCTTTCCCGAAGTTTGTGACGGACCATTGCCTTCTGCTGACGGAAGGTCTGAGACTGAGGCTGTTTTTCCAGTGAGTGAAGACAGCACGTTTACCAGAGAAGAGTACGTCGATATCCTGGTTATTTTCATCAACCCAATCCTGGTGTTGTCTTGTGGTCTGGCCGAGGGTCTCGCTGCATCACCACAGTCAGCACTCAGAGTCAAGTTGTTAGTTGTCGGATTATTCATCAGCCTCTTGTCCAGCTGCTCCCTGAAAGTGTGTTCCGGCTCCTGATGCTCCCGTTGCTTGGTGCTGAAACCATACATACCCTGTACACACATACATACATACACACATACATACATACATACATACATACATACATACATACATACATACATAGGAACGAAATTAATCACTCCTCATAACCTTTTACTAAGTGCACACGATTTTTACCTCGAGTCCAAAATGACTTAAGAATTGAGAGAGAGAGAGAGAGAGAGAGAGAGAGAGAGAGAGAGAGAGAGAGAGAGAGAGCGCAGGTATACGTTGACAATAGCATTAAACACATCACTGAAGTCAGATTAATACTGATATCAAAATATTATGGTAAATTTCGATAGACTGTGTTAAAGTAGCGATAGATTGTGTTAAAGTAGTGTAAGATTATGTTAAAGTATCGTTAGATTATGTTAAAAAATTATATATATATATAAAACGCTAGTCGAGGAAATTTCTCTCACGCAAAATAGGTGAAAAATAGGCGGTTCCCAGGTAGGTATTAATAGGTGAAATAGGTGAGTAGCGCCAAATGAAGACTATTATCAATCCTACCCTATTAGGACCTACACTAATACATAAATAGGGAGAGACGGGTATTGATGGGTGAAATAGGGGACTTATGTAGGTTATAAATAGGGGAAAATAATTTAAGCTCCTGTATACAAAAAAACACAACCTCTCACCCTCTCACCTCATCTTCCTCACCCTCTCACCTCCCTCACCCCCTTATGCCCCTCACCTCCCTCACCCCTCACTCCCCACCCTCACTCCCCTTTACCTCCATCTTCCTCACCCACATCAACACCTGGCCTCTAGATACACAGATAACAGTGATGAGTTAATTAACCTGGAGTGTTTCACCTGTACTGCCCCTCCCTCCCTCCCCTCCCTCCATCCTCCATCCTCCCGTCACTTCACCCTTCAGTAAAACTCTATTACTGGAATCTCGTTATACACTGTGTTTGTTGCCTCGTGTTTGTGTGTTTGGCTGGCCGGGGGTGAGTGTTTGTGTGTTGTGTTGAGTGTTTGTCTTTGATATAGCTATAATACCCGTCAAGGATCTAGTGATTGGTTGGCGCTTGTGGGGAGGGGTGGGGAGAGGTTGTGTGGAGGAGGAGGGGTAGGGGTTGTGTGTGGGGGTTACAGTGAGGTTATGATGTGTGGGGGGTCAGTGTTTGTGTGTCTCGCTTGTTGGTGCCACACAGTGTTTGTAACCGTTGGTGCCACCCACAGTGTTTGTAACCGTTGGTGCCACACAGTGTTTGTAACCGTTGGTGCCACACAGTGTTTGTAACCGTTGGTGCCACACACAGTGTTTGTAACCGTTGGTGCCACACAGTGTTTGTAACCGTCCAATGCTGTTACACACAGTGTTTGTAACCGTTGGTGCCACACACAGTGTTTGTAACCGTTGGTGCCACACACAGTGTTTGGATCCATTGATGGAAATGAAAAAAAAATTGTCTTGTTTTTGTATTGTATATATAAATATTTTTTAATTTCTTTCAAGAGTTGGTGAAATAAAACACAACATATTGTATATATTTCATTCAGTCGTAAAAGAGACGTATTTTTAGTCTTATATATATATATATATATATATATATATATATATATATATATATATATATATATATATATATATATAACGTTCTCCGTATATATAAAGTATAAGTATACTATAATATATACCCACACAGGCCGGGCAGTAATATACCCAGGAACATAAACTCTTACCAGCGCCTATATGATCATCTAAGGATCAATAAATATATTTTATCTCCAAAGTTTTTATATACAGCCTCGTTGTGTTATATTTAAGAGTCACTATATTACTACAGACACTATACAGCCTCGTTGTGTTATATTTAGAGTCATATTTACTACACTCTGTTGTGTTATATTTAAGAGTCACTATATTACTACAGACACTATACAGCCTGTTGTGTTATATTTAAGTCACTATATTACTACAGAACAGCTCGTTGTGTTATATTTAAGAGTCACTATATTATACAAACATACAGCCTCGTTGTTATATTTAAGGTCACTATATTACTACAGACACTATACAGCCTGTTGTGTTATATTTAAGAGTCACTATATATTACTACAGACACTATACAGCCTCGTTGTGTTATATTTAAGAGTCACTATATTACTACAGACACTATACAGCCTCGTTGTGTTATATTTAAGAGTCACTATATTACTACAGACACTATACAGCCTCGTTGTGTTATATTTAAGAGTCACTATATTACTACAGACACTATACAGCCTCGTTGTGTTATATTTAAGAGTCACTATATTACTACAGACACTATACAGCCTCGTTGTGTTATATTTAAGAGTCACTATATTACTACAGACACTATACAGCCTCGTTGTGTTATATTTAAGAGTCACTATATTACTACAGACACTATACAGCCTCGTTGTGTTATATTTAAGAGTCACTATATTACTACAGACACTATACAGCCGGTGTTAGTGTATGTCTCTCCTCTCAGTAAACTGTTGAGAGTCATATGTATATTTTTGTCTACAGTCGCATGTGTAATCCATCTATATAAAATGTTTGTATATGTGTCTATAGTCTGATGTTTATATGTGCTACACAAAATGTTTCCCGTAATTGGAGGTGTGTGAACCTGCCTGACGTGTGATGGCCCTTGTGTGAGTGTCACCTGTTTGTCGCCCTAATTACTTGAGTCCTCTCCTGTTACCTGTAATTATGAGGTGTTGTTTAGGAGGAAATAATGAAGGTGTCGTAGTGAGTTGTGTGGGAGGAGGAACACCACCACCACCACCAATCACAACAACAACAACATCACCACCACCATCGTCACCACTACCACCATCAACAGCACCATCACCACAACAGCAGCAACTCCGGTACTTTATCATAACTTGAGGGCCTTAGCCAGAGTTGTTCTTTTGTGGGTCATATCTCTTACTGCTGCTACGAGGAGGGGGAGGGAGGGGGGAGAGGGGGTGGTGAGGGGAGGGTTGGGGAGGGGGTTGTTAGGTTTGATGGAGGGAAGGGGAGGTGAAGGAGGAGGTTGGAAGGGAGGTGAAGGAAAAGGTGGGAGGGGGTGAGGTGGAGTCTTGTGGAAGGGGGATTGAAGAAGAAGAAGGAGAAGGAAGAAGAGAAAAAGAAGGAAGAGGGAAGGGGAGAAGGGTGATGGAAGTGGGAGAAGGAAGGGGGAAATGGGAAGAAAGAATAGGGGGGACGAGGAGGAGGAGGAAGGAAAAAGAAGGAAGAGGGTGGAAAGAGGGATAAGAAGAAGAAGAAAGAAGAAGGAAGATCCACTACCTCTCTGATACAACAAAGTCTCCCTCCTCAAACTCATTCCCGTTTTCTGTGGCTGCTTCCCACCATATGATGTACCGGACTCAACACTTTCATTATTGCTGTTATGACACTGGCTGTGGGTGGCATTGAGGCAGGGGATATGACGGGGGAGGGGAGAGGGGGGATGGAGGGTGGAAGGGGTGAGAGGAAGGGGTGAGGGAGGAAGGGGGAAGGGGGGAAGGGGGAAGGGGTGAGAGACGGGGGAAGGGAGGAGCGAGTATATAGAGACTGTTTGTACCTGTTATAACCTTTAAAAAAAGACTAATTAACAAAAGGTATAAATAATTAAAAAATATTAAAAAAAAAACAAGATTAAATATGGATGTTATTCTAGTTGTTATTAATGATTAAGATAACTCTGAAAGGGGATGTTATTATATACATGTTATTAAGGAAACGTAATTAATAGTGATGTAATAATGCTTTGTTATGACTTGAGTCCAATTAGTGTTATTGGTCTTAAAGGTTATGTGGCCGGGTCGTATTGAGACAAGGTAATTGGATAGTAATGCTGTTCTGGCGTAATTACCGAAGGAATCTACCAGTAATGTATTATATCAGTTATTTGTGGAGAATATCGGCTAGGGTAGAATATATCGGCTAGGTTTAATTATATCGGATAGGTTGAAATATATCGGCTAGGTTTAGATATATCGGTTAGGCTTAACTAAATCGGATAGGGTTAGATATATCGGATAGGTTGAAATATATCGGCTAGGTTAAAAAATGTCGGCTAGGCTTAATTATATCGGATAGGTTTAAATATATCGGATAGGTTCAAATATATGTGCTGGCTCTAAAATATCGGCTAGGCTTAAATATATCAGCTAGGATCAAATATATCGGGTAATTGAAAATATTTGACCGATTGAAAAAAAAAATCTATCGGACAGTTAAAAAATATCGGTAGGTTGAAAAATATCTGGCTGGGTAAAAAAAGAATATCGGGCAGGTAAAACAAATCGGACAGGATTATAAAAAAAATCGCTAAATTGAAAAATATCGGGCAGTTGAAAAATATCGGCAAGACTCCAAAAACAAATAAGTCTGCCGATGGTTCTTCTGGCCGATATCCTTTTTGATTATGTGTCACCTTAGCGAATAGAAACCCTGCCCACGAGCCGTCACCTTGGTTGGGTCACTCACAAATTCTTGGCTCCATTACCGTAAATTACTATAGTCACCGCTGAGGGCTGTCTTCTGTTGCCGTTTTCTTTAACCTTCAGAAGAAAAAAACGTATGTATGTATGTACTGTATGTTTGTATGTATGTATTGTATGTATGTATGTATGTATGTATGTATGTATGTATGTATGTATGTATGTTATGAATCTTTACCATAGCAACACTTTGATCAAATTGGAACCAAAAGTGTATCATGGGGAAGCGTTTTTTTTAGTTGTTTTGGGGGACAGACAGACGGGCAGAAAGGCAGACAGACAGACACAGACAGGCAGACAGACAGACACAGACAGGCAGACAGACACACAGACAGGCGGATCGATATAATACCCTGCCTTACAGTTGTGGGCAGGCTCAATACATGTCCGTGAATCTGAGGAAAAATCGGTGAATCTGAAGAAGAAAATCGGTAAATCTAAAAAAATGAAAATACCGATAAATCTAAAAATTAAAATATCGGTAAATCTTTAAAATAAAAATACAGATAAATCTATAAAATAAGAATATCGGTAAAATATCGATCTTCCGATGGCACTTTAAGCCGATTTTCATTTTAAATATTATGGCTAAAAATTATCGAAATATCTAAAAAAATCAACCTTGATCAAAAAATATCGGGCAAGCAACAGAATATCGGCTCCTGGGAGAGAGAGAGAGAGAGAGAGAGAGAGAGAGAGAGAGAGAGAGAGAGAGAGAGAGAGAGAGAGAGAGAGAGAGAGATGGCTGCTGAGCTGTAAGGTCTAGCCAAAGATAACCAAAGCCAACATAAGGTCTCACACTCTCTGAATAATCGATTTAACTGGACTGAAAAAAAAGACACGTATTGGAGACGTGTGTGTGTGTGTGTGTGTGTGTGTGTGTGTGTGTGTGTGTGTGTGTGTGTGTGTGTGTGTGTGTTGCATTGGTGTATTGCGTTTGTGTTTTTTGTGTAAGGTAAATGAAGGTGTTGAGTGATGAGGGGAGGGAATGGGTGGTGAGGGGTGAGGGGTGGGTGGTGAGGGGTGAGGTGGTGAGGGGTGTGGGTGGTGAGGGGTGAGGGTGGTGAGGGGTGGGTGGTGAGGGTGAGGGTGGTGAGGGGTGGGTGGTGAGGTGGGTGGTGAGGGGTGGGGTGGGTGGTGAGGTGAGGTGGTGAGGGGTGTGGGTGTGAGGTGGGTGGTGGGGGTGGGGTGGTGAGGGGTGAGGGTGGTGAGGTGTGTGGTGGGGGTGGGTGGTGGGGTGGGTAGTGGGTGGGTGGTGAGGTGGGTGTGAGGGGTGGGGTGGTGAGGGGTGTGGGTGGTGAGAGGTGGGGTGGTGAGGTGTGGGTGGGTGTGGGGTGGTGAGGGAAGTAAACAAATCTCCTGGACAAGGACTCGTAATTTGAATCGAATTTTTGTTCTGACTTTGTATTTATTTTTTGAGGGGTGGGCGGGGGGGCATTTGTGGTTAGGATAAGTTATGTTAGGCCTGTTTACGTCATATTTGTTTAGGTTAGTTTGTCATATTTGGTTGGGTTAGTTTGTCATATTTGGTTAGGTTAGGTTATCAATAGGTACGTCTTAGCAAGGTTAATAAGCTTCCTCAAGTCTCTCCTTAACCTCAAAATCTGGCCACTGTAAACAAATGAAACATGAAGCCTCGAATCACCACCAATACCTTAGACTCACTTTACAGTCACAATGAATCATGAATCTCTGTGATAAGACTCCATGAGACTCGGGTAGAGAGTCTCTTACTCGGTGATTCGTGACGGTAGATGTGAATCATAGTAGAACGAAATCTGTAACTCATAACAGTTCTACATATAAATGGTAACTCACATGTCAGTCCATCATAGAAAAGGAAACTCACATGTCAGTCCATCATAGAAAATGGTAACTCACATGTCAGTCCAGCATAGAAAATGGTAATCACATGTCACTCCAGCATAGAAAACGGTAACTCACATGTCAGTCCATCATAGAAAATGGTAACTCACTTGTCAGTCCAGCATAGAAACGGTAACTCACATGTCAGTCCAGCATAGAAAATGGTACTCACATGTCAGTCCATCATAGAAAATGGTAACTCACATGTCAGTCCATCATAGAAAATGGTAACTCACATGTCAGTTCAGCATAGAAAATGGTAACTCACATGTCACTCCAGCATAGAAAACGGTAACTCACATGACAGTCCATGACAGAAAACGGTAACTCACAAGCCAGTCTGTCATAGAAAACTGTCACTCCTATCACAGATCTTCAAAGAAAACGTTATCAAAGGGAGTGTTAGAGGGGGAGACTCGTGCATCCTGTGACCTGGGTCGGTGGGGTAAGTTTCTGTTACACTGGGTTCCCGGAGAGGCGCACACACACGCTTCCAAGACTGCCGGAGGGATTTATCGGGAAAAATTTTACTGGGTACAGGTAGAGAGAGAGAGAGAGAGAGAGTGAGAGAGAGAGTGAAAAAATAAAGAATGAGAGAGAAACAAAGAATTAGACAAAAAGACAGAGACAGAAACAGAGTGTGAGACAGACAGACAGAGAAAAGAGAGACAGTGAGATATTTCATTGTTTCTTAAGTGAGATAATTTTAATGTAATCTTCAATTAATATCATTAGAACCTGTTGGTACGAAGATCAGGTGAGGAAAACAATGGCGATGGTGACGATAGTGAGGATGGTGATGATGATAGTGATCGTCATAATCATCACCACCATAACTATCATAACCTAACCTTCATCATCATTCATCACATCATCACATCATCACATCATCACATCATCATCACATCATCATCATCATCATCATCATCATCACCTATTAGATACAGATACAATTATGCTGTTAAAAGGCCTCGGTGATAATATTATCCCGGTACTTGTGTGGTGGAATCTCTCTCTCTCTCTCTGGGATTAGCTCACCCGGCACAGGTCAATGAGACACATCAAGGCCTGGGGAGAAAAAATAATAATAATGATAATAATAATAATAATAATGGACCATTAATGAAAATACGATCAATTGTGTGTAAATAAGGCAGAAAGTCAGATCAGCAACCTGGGACAGCTGTGATGTTTGTGATGTTAATGAAGAAACTAGTACAGGTTATAAATAACAGTAGTAGTAATAATAATAATAATAATAATAATAATAATAATAATAATAATAATAAAGGTTAATTTAGATAAAAATAACCAATAATAATCACAAGTATAACAACACCACCACCACCACCAACAACAACACTACCACCACCAACAACACTACCACCAACACTACCACCACCAACAACACTACCACCAACACTACCACCACCAACACTACCACCACCAACATTACCACCACCACCACTACCACCACCAACACTTACCACCACCAACACTACCACCACCACCACTACCACCACCACCAACACTACCACCACCACCAAAACCAACAGCAACAATATCAACACGAAACATCATTACCAGCGTTGCCAGATCAAAAAATCAATCCTCCTCCCTCCCCCACACACACACAGAAAATAATAAAATCTTGATAATTTTTAGCGGACGAAAAGGTTGCATTAAACTGAACATTTTTCCGTAAAACAAATGAAAAAATAAAAATAAATAAATATTCACTCACTGTTGCGTGGGTCTGTGGTAGTGGCATAAAAAATATATATACTTTTTTTTTCATTCTGTCATGCTAGTTAATTTGCTCATCATCAGACTGGTTTTTGTTTTTGGTTTTGTGAGGGATTTTTTTGGGGTGAGTTTTTGGGAAGGGGATTGTGGTGTGGGAGGGAGGGGACGATGAAATATTTTATAATTGAAGGTGTACACAGGTAAGCCGGCCAGGTATAGGTAGTGCATTAGTATTTCATCCCAGGTAGTGTGGCGGTGTGTAGTACTGAGTGTGCACACTTGGTAATGTTTATACTCTGGTGGTGGTAGTGGTGGTGGTGGTGGTGGTGGAAGTGGTGATGATGATGATGACGATGGTGGTAATGTGGTGGTAATGATGGTGGTGGTAATGGTGGTGATAGTGGTGATGGTGGTAATGGTGGTGGAAGTGGTGATGATGATGATAGTGGTGGTGATGGTGGTAGTGATTATGATGGTGGTGATAGTGATGATGGTGGTGATAGTGGTGGTGATGATGATATTTCTGCTATTGGAAGAAGAAAATAATACGATTAATAAAGCTGTACACAAGGACTACGACTGACAGCATCACTTACAGCAACAGACAAAGATACAACTGATAGCCGCGGGGGTGAACGGAGACACCAGATCACCGCCTCCAGCAGCATCCATAACAGCAGAGGGCATGAACAGCGGACAGCCATCACACACACACACACACATACATCCATAACAGCAGCCAGACACAGAGACATCCGTAACAGCAGACAGACACAGAGACATCCGTAACAGCAGAAGAAGCAACAGCAGACACAGCAGGAGGAGCAGCAGCAGACACAGCAGGAGGAGCAGCAAAGAGTGCGTGTCGGGAGGCCGGGCACGAGACCACCACTAACACTCAACTATTGATTATCGACACAGCACAGTTTTCCCTTGACACCAACTGTTGCCCGACCACCACCGACCATCACCAGCAGCCTACCACCCGACCACCACCACCAGCCTACCACCTGACCACCACCACCAGCCTACCACCAGCAGCCTGCCACCTGACCACCACCACCAGCCACCTACCACCAGCCTACCACTACCATCACCACGCCTACCACCACCAGCCGACCACCACCAGCCTACCACCACCAGCCTACCACTACCATCACCAGCCTACCACCACCAGCCTACCACTACCACCCCACTAATTACCACCACCAGCTCACCACCACCAGCCTACCACTACCATCACCAGCCTACCACTACCATCACCAGCCTACCACCACCACCACCAGCCTACCAACCCTGACCATCACCACCCTACCATCACCACCCCCTACCATCACCACCTCCTACCAACACCAGCTGCCGACCATACTAACACCACCAGCTGACAAACTGACCATCGCCAGCATCAGCCGATCAACAGCAACAGCCGACCAGCCGACCACCACAACCAGCCAACCAGTGCACCTAACGGCTTCCAGTACACATGGAGGCTTCCAGTACACATGGAGGCTTCCAGTACACATGGAGGCTTCCAGTACACCTGGAAGGCTTCCAGTACACATGGAGGCTTCCAGTACATCTGAAGGCTTCCAGTACACCCGAAGGCTTCCAGTACACATGGAGGCTTCCAGTACACCCGAAGGCTTCCAGTACACATGAAGGCTTCCAGTACATCCGAAGGCTTCCATTACACCTGAAGGCTTCCAGTAACAGCTAAAAGAACACAAATTTGGATGTTGGAGAGAGTATGAGACACATCAAAGATCTCCACCTCCCTCACCTCTCCTCACACCCCAGTACCCTCACCTCCCTCACCTCTCCCTCACACCCCAGTACCTCACCTCCCCACCCCTCCTCACACCCCAATACCACACCTCCCTCACCCCAAGCACCCCCACCTCCCCACCCCTCCCCCACACCCCAGTATCCTCACCTCCCCCACCCTCCTCCACACCCCATTACCACACCCTCCCTCACCCCAGTACCCCCACCCCCTCACCCTCACACCCCAATACCACACCTCCCTCACCCCGTACCCCCCCTCCCCACCCCACACCCCAGTATCCCCACCTCCCCCACCTCCTCACACCCCAATACCACACCTCCCTCACCTCTTGTACTCTCCTTTCTCACCTCCTGAACTCTCCTCCTCATCTCCTGTACCCTCCTCTTCACCTCCGTACCTCCTCCCTCACCCCTGTACCTGCCCCCCACCCCCTCTCACCCCCTTCACTGCACAGTACCCCCCTTTTCCCCAGTACGCCAAGGGCTTCTGTATCGATTATCGGCAACACCTTCCCGATAATTTAGCTTTGTGAAGAAAGACAAGGGGGGCAATTTCAGACGACGCCAGAATTGGAAATGTCAATTGGACACGTGTACTGCAGGGCGTGGGAGACTGGGACACGTGTATTGCAGGACATGGGAGACGTGTATTATAGGACATGGGAGACGTGTACTACAGGACATGGGAGACTTGGACACATGTACTGGTGTGGGGAAACTTGGAGGTAACTTGGACATGCACCTTAGGACATGCGACATTTGGACAGGGGGAAAAGGTACAGGAAGGTGTGGAAGATTTGGACATGTAAAATCACTAAGAAAAATCTCCTCTCTCGCCTCCTCCCGCTGCTTCACGAACCCCGGATTCAGACTCGTGAACCCGAAGCAGAGCCCTGACGCATTGTTGTGTCCGTAAAGGCTTCGGGTTCACGGCTGTTTGAATCTCTGGGCTCGGGAGGGTGAGGACGTTCGGGGATATACCGGGTGTTCGACTTGAGGGTTAACGGGGACGCGTATGAGGTTAACGACCCCCAGCAGATTAAATTATCTCTTCATTAATCACTTAAAGTCACGCTATCTGCTAGTTATGTTTTTTACCACCGCGACCAGGCTGACGGCTCGCTGACAGGTCCGGCTGACGGCTCGCTGACAGGTCCGTCTGATGGCTCACTGACAGGTCCGGCTGACAGTTCTTTGACAGTCTGGCTAAAGTCATGATCCATTGTACCACGTGATGAACCGTTGGCCATCGCATTGACCAATTAGAAGCCTTGTTACAGTTTACCCTCCCCCCCCAGCTTACTTCACCTGTGGTAAGGTTAGGTTAATCATTTAGCGAAATAAGCTTGGGGTTAATGCTCAGGTGGTGACGATGATGATAATGATGATGATGATGATGATGATGATGATGATGATGACGATGATTCAATTTAGTTTGTAAAGTAAATATTGATTTCATTTAATATCTTATTTGATTTTACATATTTGACGTGTGTGTGTGTGTGTGTGTGCGCGCGCGCTCATAAATTACCAAATATGAGCTACTTGATACACACACACACACACACACACACACACACGCGTCATATATAACAGGTGTAACTGAGAGAGAGAGAGAGAGAGAGAGCCACTTGGCCAGGCATTACAGTATTTAATCTCCTCTTATTACCTTGTTCCTGTTGTTATTCAATTATTCTCTGTTATTATGTTATCATTGTGTTGCTTCTTTGTTATTGTTCATTTATTCCATTATCTCTGGTTGTTGTTCCATTAGGGTCGTCGAGGGTGCGGGCAGGAGGGGAAGGAAGGAGGGAGGGAAGGAGGGAAGGGAGGAAGGTAGAGAGGGAATGATGGAAGGAAGTTAGGGAACGAGAGAAGGAGGGAAAGGAAGGGAAGGAAGGAATCAGGGAGGGAAGGATGGGAAGGAGGGGACGCTAGTGTGTGTGTGTGTGTGTGTGTGTGTGTGTGTGTGTGTGTGTGTGTGTGTGTGTGTGTGTGTGTGGGTGGGTGTGTGTGTGATTTCCATTTTCCTATTCCACCTTCACTTCATCCACTCGTGACATAATCCACCACCACATCTCACCATCGTTTTTTTTTACCCCTCATCAATCTAACATCACCACCCACCACCTCATCCACTCACCCGCTGAATGAGGAACTTATTTCTATCTTCGCTTCAGTTAACTCAATCCCAGGAGTAATCTTGACCACCCCAGCAGCCACGTCCCCAAGATGGAGGGCGTGTGGGTGTATAGATGGAACAATATGGTTCTGATTCCCTCTCGTTAGTGTACAGGTAAGGGTGATGGTGTCGTATTGTTTACTTCCTTCTCGTTGTTTACTAAGAAGGAAGGAAGGAAGGAAGGAAGGAATCTTATGCTAAATCCTTCGTGTTAGTCGCTAGCTAGAAGGAGTATAAGTGCATGTTGGTCATATTATCTGGGAGGTATATAGATGGAGGGATCTTCACCACTCCATCTCGTTACCTCACCAGGTGGATGGAGTCTTAATATATGATGAACTTATATTGATAAGATAGTGATGAAACGAGTTATCACCCGGACTTCCATCTCATTAACTCATGTAATGGAAGATGATGGAGGTGACAGGTGGTGACAGTATCATACAGGTGGTGACAGGTATATAAATTACAGGTACAATCATTTCCCCTAATCATCTCCAATCATCTTTCAGTCACCTCGACCAATCATCTTTCAGTCACCTCCACCAATCATCTTTCAGTCACCTCGACCAATCATCTTTCAGTCACCTCCACCAATCATCTTTCAGTCACCTCGACCAATCATCTTTCAGTCACCTCCACCAATCATCTCCTTCCGTTACATTCACAAAAACTCAGATTTATTTTTTCTTTGTTGCACCAGATTCACTTTTCCTTGTTCTGAATGACACCGTGGCGGCACGTGTTCTGAGTGGCAACGTGGCGGCACATGTTCTGAGTGGCACCGTGGCAGCACTGATGTTCTGAGTGGTCGTGTTATATCTGTAACCTGATTGGCTTTGTAGCGTTTATTCTCCTGATGGTTAATGTGTCTCTGATTGGCTCTTATGTCTATATTCTGACTGTCTAGCGAAAATAGGTGTGTGTGTGTGTGTGTGTGTGCTAGATTACTGTTGACTTATGTTGCAAGCTTCAATGGATCCAGATTCAAAAAGGTTGCAAGAGACGACGATGCATGTCGGCGCCTCACACACACACACACACACACACACACACACACACACCACCCCCCCCCCCCCCCCCCCTTTCTCTCTCTCTCTCTCTCTCTCTCTCTCTCTCTAGTGATCAACGCGAGATGTGTTCTTTCATTCTCGTTTTTATTCTGTTTTATCTTTTTTTCTTCTTTCTAATCATCGTTTTCTCATATATCGTATTCGTCCTCTTTCTTCTCCTCCTCCTCCTCCTCCTCCTCCCTCCTCCTCCCTCCTCCTCCCTCCCTCCTCCTGTGAGTGTTTTGTACTTAAAAGAAAAGAACCTTGGCAGTTCTTTTTTCTCCTCTTCACTATCTCTCTCTCTATCTCTCCCTCCCTCTCTTCTCTTTTATCTCCCTTTTTCTTTTCTCTCATTCTGCTGCTGCGTTTGTCCATTGAGGCGCCACACGTGTCTAGGGAGGCAGGGGTCATGAGGCTTGTTTTGTCTACCACACGAGAGGAGGGAGTGAGGAACAAGTTTCTCACTGGAGGGAGGAACAAATGTGTCTCACGCTGGAGGGAGGAACAAATGTCTCTCTCACTGGAGGGAGGAACAAATGTCTCTCTCACTGGAGGGAGGAACAAATGTTTCACTGGAGGGAGGAACAAATGTCTCTCTCACTGAGGGAGGACCAAATGTCTCTCTCACTGGAGGGAGGAACAAATGTCTCTCACTGGAGGGAGGAACAAATGTCTCTCACTGGAGGGAGGAACAAATGTCTCTCACTGGAGGGAGGAACATATGTCTCTCACTGGAGGGAGGAACAAATGTCTCTCACTGGAGGGAGGAACAAATGTCTCTCACTGGAGGGAGGAACAAATGTCTCTCACTGGAGGAATCTTTGTAGTGCGGCTGTATTATTCTTCTCTCACCTGCCTCGTCTCTCATCATCACGCCTTCCCCTTGCGCCCCATTTATCATTTTTTCCCGCTCTTTCCACCGTTCTCAGCCCTCTATTGTTTATCCTGGCTTGAGTAAAGATTCCTCGCTTCTCATTGGTCCATCTTAGACTATCCTGAGATTCTCCCTCTCATTGTCATCTTAGAGGCAGGTATTGAAGTGCGTTCTCGTTCCTCCATTGGTTCTTGCTACATAGGCCAGTGTTAGCTCGCTTCTGATTGGTTCCTACCTTACTGGATTGGTTTTTATCCCAGCTCCTGATTGGTTGATGGTAAATGTAAACACAGAACTAGGATTAAGAACTTTGCGGGGGTTTTTTCGTAACCAGAACTTAAGAGGTAAACATCCCACGATGTGTTAAAACTTAAAACAAAATTAATAAAACAACCTTAGCCAGTACCCCCTCCTCGTGTCCATTTTATGCTGATGTGGATATAACCTGCCTCCCCCTCCACCCTCCTCTCCATCTCCCTTCTCTCCCCTTCCTCCTTCTCCCCACACCTTGTTTTTCTCCCCCACACCCCCCTCTCCCCCACACCCCTTCGTCTCCCCACACCCCTTCGTCTCCCCACACCCCTTCGTCTCCCCACACCCCTTCCTCTCCCCCACACCCCTTCCTCTCCCCACACCCCTTCCTCTCTCCCCACACCCTTCTCTCTCACACCCCTTCCTCTCCCCCACACCTCTCCCCTCACACCCCTCTGCCCCCATACCCCCACCATATCCTTCCAGGCCAATCTTTCCCCAAGACCACACAACTTAATTTCTTGAGCAAAATGAAATCAGATTGTAAACCAACCAACACAGCCTTTGATGTAGACACGGTACTTCAACACACACACACACACACACACACACACACACACACACACACACACACACACACACACACACACACACACACACACACACACACAGTTTGTTATAATGATATACAGTGAAGGTTCAACAGTACCGACCTTCATCATGACTGCTGGAGATTTCATTATATTGTTGATGATGATGATGATGATGATGATGATGATGATGATGATGATGATGATGATGATGATGATGATGATGATGATGATGATGATGATGATGATGATCTCCCTCTTTTTGCCCTCTCCTCTTCCCCCCTCCCGCCGGGTCTAGGGAGAGAGGGGGAAGGAAAGTGTGAGTCCATAATCAGACACCAAAGACGGGATAAGAGGAGGAAAGGAAGAGAAGAATATTACCCCTTATTCGTCTCTCTCTTGCTCCTCTTCCTCTCTCCTCTCTTTCTTCTTCTTCCTCCTGTTCCTCTTGCTCTTCTTCTTCCTCCTCTCCTCTTTTTAACGTCTCTCTCTCCTCCTCCCCCGCAGCCGAGCATGAAAGAGTAATCCAAAAAATATATCCTTGGAAGAAAAGAAATTTTAGGAGAAACCAATAAAAAATGATCACCCTATTCCTCCCCATCCTCTTTCCTCCCCTCCCCTTTTCTCCCATCCTCTCCTCCCTCTCCCTTCCTCCTCCTCCTCCTCCCTCCCTCCCTCCCTCCCCTCCCCACCTCTTTCTCCTCTTTCCCCACTCTTCCCTTTCTCAACCCCCTTCCATTCCCTCCCCCTCACCCCCTTTGCCCCTTCCTCCCTCCCTCACCCCCTCATCTCCTCATCTCCTCACCCCTTTCCCTCACCCTCCTTACCTTTTAGAAACATGAGAGAAAATAAAAGCCGTGTGATATCGAGATGAGAGAGAGAGAGAGAGAGAGAGAGAGAGAGAGAGAGAGATTTTATTACCGTGGTGCCGACTAGCAAACCTACATCAAAGTCCTCGTCCCAAATTGGCTGAGGTGAGAGACAGCTGAGAGAGGTGAGAGACAGCTGAGAGAGGTGAGAGACAGCTGAGAGAGGTGAGAGACAGCTGAGAGAGGTGAGAGATAGCTGAGAGAGGTGAGAGACAGCTGAGAGAGGTGAGGTTCTAGCCCCAAACAGGTATCAGACAGACAGAGAAACCGATGAGAGACACAGACAGACAGACAGACAGACAGACAGACAGACACCTTTGCCCGTTGCGTGGTGGGTTGGACCGGAAAGTATTTACTGCCTGTTAGAATGATTACTTGTGGGTAGTGGACGGTGATTGTGGTGGAAGTGACGGTGATTGTGGTGGAAGTGACGGTTATTGTGGTGGAAGTGACGGTTATTGTGGTGGAAGGACGGGTATTGTGATGCAAGTGACAGCTATTGTGGTAAGTGACGGGTATTGTGGTGGAAGTGACGGTGATTGTGGTGGAAGTGACGGGGTATTGTGATGCAAGTGACAGCTATTGTGATGCAAGTGACGGGTATTGTGGTGGAAGTGACGGTATTGTGATGCAAGTGACAGCTATTGTGGTGCAAGTGACGGTATTGTGGTGAAGTGACGGTGATTGTGGGAAGTGGACGGGTATTGGATGCAAGTGACAGCTATTGTGATGCAAGTGACGGGTATTGTATGCAAGTGACGGTATTGTAGGAAGTGACGGTTATTGTGGTAAGACGGTTATTGTGGTGAAGTGACGGGTATTAGATGCAAGTGACAGCTATTGTGATGCAAGGACGGGTATTGTGGATGCAAGTGACGGGTATTGTGGTGGAAGTGACGGGTATTGTGGTGGAAGTGACGGGTATTGTGATGCAAGTGACAGCTATTGTGATGCAAGTGACGGTATTGTGATGCAAGTGAAGGAAATCGTGATGCAAGGATGTGTTTGGGAGTGATTCAAATAAGTTTCTGGAGTGAAGCAAGAGATGGACATTGTGAGGCAAGAAGGAGCTTTTAGTGTCTCGGATGAGGCAAGAGACGGGTGTTGGGAGGCAAGAAGATGGTGTTGTGTGGGGGTGAGGCAAGAGTCGGGAAGAGGCAAGAAGGTGAAGGAGACAAGAGGTAGGCAGGAAGCAAAGTTCATTAAGGGGTGTGAGGCGATCCCGGGCTGTCGTAAAGGAGGGTAATATTCTCACTTCATTATTATTCCTTGAGTTCCCAGGCCGTTACTCACGGGGCTGTCACTCACTCAACCACAGGGCCGTCCTCACGGGGCTGTCACTCTGGGGCTGTCACTCACTCAACCACAGGGCCGTCACTCACAGGGGCTGTCCTCCACTCAACCACGGGTCTGTCACTCACCCAACCACGGGTCCGTCACTCACTCAACCACGGGTCCTGCTCACTCAACCACGGGCCGTCCTCAACCACGGGGCTGTCCTCACTAGTCACCACAACTACGGCCTATTTAATGAACAGTATAAAGAAGACGGAAGTGTGCTGACGAAATATTAAAAATGGGAAACGCGATTTTTTTAAATGTGAAAAAAAATGATACATGAATATTTTGAATGAGAAAAAAATTAAGATGTTCCGATTTTTTGTCGTAGTATTTAATATTTATTTGTTTTGTTTTATTGCTTGGGAAAGTTATTGATTTTTTTTCTTGTTTTTTGAAGGTTATCGCGAACAAAAATTATTTAAGTTTTAATTCATAAACTGGAGATGTTTTTGTCGATTTTTTTATTTTTTTTTATTTTTTTATTGACGCGATTTTTTGTTTGTTGGGGTTGGATAGGTTGGGGTGGGGGGTAGGGTGGTGGTGGGGGTCAGGTGGGGGTAGAGGTAGTGGTGGGGGTCGGGTGGGGGGTAGGAGGTGGTGGTGGGGGTCGGGTGGGGGAGTGGGTTTGAGGTCAGGTGGGAGTGGGGGTGGTGATGGGGGTCAGGTGGGGGTGGGGGGTCGAGGGGGTAGGGAGGTGGTGGTGGGGTCAGGTGGGGGTAGAGGTGGTGGTGGGGGGGTCGGGGGGTAGGGTAGTAGTGGGGGTCGGGTGGGGGGTAGAGGTCGAGGGGGTAGAGGGTGGTGGTGGGGGTCGGGTGGGGGGTAGAGGGGGTCGGGTGGGGGTTGGTATAAATTTATACTATGAACTTTGTTATTATTTTTGTAGGTATTTTAAAAGTTTCCTCGGGTTTGTGTCGTGAGTTCCTGTTATATTTTTTTTATGAATTTTTACTGTAACTTTGAAGACCTGAGTTAGCTTGTTGGAGTGAGGTTTGGTTAGGTTAGGTTTGGTTAGGTTTAGTTTGGTTGGTTTTGGTTGGTTTGGTTTAAGGTTTGGTTTGGTTTGGTTAGGTTTGGTTTGGTTAGGTTAGGTTAGGTTTGGTTAGGTTAGGTTTGGTTAGGTTTGGTTTGGTTTGGTTTGGTTAGGATTAGGTTTTAGTTTTGGTTTTGGTTTCGTTAGGTTAGGTTTAGTTTTGGTTAGGTTTTGGTTAGGTTTGGTTTCGTTAGGTTAGGTTTAGTTTTGGTTAGGTTTTGGTTAGGTTTGGTTTGGTTGACTCCACGTTATTTCTCCTGTCTCCCTTAGGCTCTGTTGGTTGAAAGAAAATAAGGAGACGGTTCAGTCGTAATGACAGGAAGAATTAAGAGAGAGAGAGAGAGAGAGAGAGAGAGAGAGAGAGAGAGACAAAATCAGAGTGAACGTGAAAGACAGACAGACACACACACACACAGACAGACAAAAATGAATAATAAACACAAGAAAAACAAAGAAAAACAAACAGGAAAAAAAAAACACAAAGACAATATTAAAAGATTGTGTCCTTGTAAAGATTACGCGAGACACCAAGGTTATCAGTGTGGCCTTAAAGGGTTATAGGTGAAGGCTTTAAGAGAGTGTAGAATGAGCGCTTGATCACGAGTTATGAGTATTGGAACCTGGCCGGGGAAGGGGGGGGGCAGGGGTAGGGGAGGTGGGGACTGAGGGAGGTAGGGGTGGAAGAGGGAGGGAGGGGAGGAGATACAGATTTGACGGGGAGAGACGATGGGAAGAGAAAGAGGAGGGGTGTAGAAGGAGGGTAGGTAGAGGGAGGGAAGGTGGAAAGGGAATGAGGAACGGAGAGAGGAGGCGAGAGGGAATGAGGAACGGAGAGAAAGAGAGAGAAGGGGGGGAGGTGGATGATGGAGATAATGTCACTGAATATTTTTGAGTGAATTTATTGTTTTTATTTCATGGCGGGGGGAGGGGGAGGGGGGGGGCGGAGGGGGGGACGGCAGAGGAGCAATTTAAAAGTTTTATTTCGGTGATAAATTTTTCTATATACTTTTTATTACTACTAAAAGTATTATTTGGGCGAAGATGAATAAGAAAAAAGTTGTTGTTTAAGGAAAGTTTTTTTATTGTCATTGTAAGTGATTTTATGTGGTTTGAAAGTTGTATTTTGGTGAAAGTTTATCTGGGGTACTTTCTCTATCTACTACCACTAGTACTTTCTTTGTTGTAAGGAGTGGGAGAAAGTTGCATGATGGTAGTAGTTTGTCTCAGGTACTTTCTTTGTCAGTACTATTTTTGCCTGGGTGGATAAGGGAAATATTTAAGCTGGGGAAATATTTAAGCTGGGGAAATATATAAGCTGGGGAGATATTAAGCTGGGGAAATACTTAAACTTGGGAAATATATAAACTGGGGAAATATTTATACTGGGAAAATAACTAAGCTGGGGGAATATACAAGCCAGAGAAATCTTCGAGTGATAATACAGAACTTATTAAGCTTGAGAAATATTAAAAGCTATAAAAATATCTAAGCTGGGTAAAGTATTATAAGGTTAACATAAATAATAATATATCAGTAAATAACAGCTATATTACCCGTGAAGGTATGGTGTTATAGTGGTGATATTAACATGTTAGTGATGGTGTAATGAGGTGA
This sequence comes from Homarus americanus, assembly GCF_018991925.1. Classification (NCBI taxonomy): domain Eukaryota; kingdom Metazoa; phylum Arthropoda; class Malacostraca; order Decapoda; family Nephropidae; genus Homarus; species Homarus americanus. The sequence continues at coordinate 183,917 of NW_024714006.1, forward strand.
GTGTTAATGGTGCTCAGGTGTGTTAATTATGAGCTATGGTGAGTGGCCAGGTGAGATGTATGGTGTGTGTGTTGGGGAGTGGTTGTGAGTGGTGGTGGTGGTGGTGGTGGTGGTTGTGGTGGTGTTAACTGGTTATACACACTCACAGTAACTGGTTATACACACTCACAGTAACTGGTCATACACACTCTGCCTGACACGCACTCAGACGTCCGCCCCCTGCAGGTTATGAGGTGCTGAATGACTTTACAGATAAACGCACTCTTATGGACGCACTCAAGGGGACACACTTTGTGACGCCCTCTTGCACACTCTTATATTTTTCTCTCTCGTCACTCTGTCTCTCTCATTTTGCTTCTGGTCTCTCTCTCTCTCTCTCTCTCTCTCTCTCTCTCTCTCTCTCTCTCTCTCTCTCTCAGACTCTTACATCACGGGAAAGCGGTGCAGGATACCAGCTATTATTGTCAGGATTGCAATATGTATGAAGGAGGGTTGAATAGGACTCCTCAGTGTGGGTTCCTAGCTCCTTGCCAAGGTAGGATCCCTCGAATAACCGATAGGATGGCTATATATACATTAGGATACTTCAGTGTAGCATCCTATCGTCCTACAACAATGGGGAGAGCCGTAGGATACCCCATTACATCTACAGAATCCTTCACTGTAATATCACGGCCTCCTAGATCAGCGGGGAGAGCTATAGGATGCACCGTAGGACCTGCAGGATGGTAATTCAAGACGAAGGACCTCTCACGTGAAGGAGGGAGGGAGGGAGGGAGGGAGGGAGGGAGACGAAGGGGGGAGTTGAGGGGAGTGGGATGGGAGGGAGAGACGGATTGACGTAGAGAGGGAAAGAGCGATGGGTGAAGGGAAGGGGGGAGAGAAAGGAGGAGGAAGGGACGAAGGAGGGCGGGAAGGATGGAGAGAGAGAGAGGAGAGAAGAAAGGAGGGAGGGAGAGAGACGGTGTGTCAAGGAGAATGGAAATGTTAGTGTGTCCTCAGTGTGGCGGAAGACCCCCAGGCTCCTCCTCCTCCTCTTCTTCTTATTCTTCCTCCTCCTCCTCTTCTCCTCTTCTTCCTCCTCTCCTCTTTCTTCTCCCTTCTCCCTCTCCTCCTCCCCTCCTTCCTCCTCTTCCTCCCCTCTTCCTCCCTCCTCTTCCTCCCTCCTCTTCCAATCTCCTCTTCTTTCTGCTCCTCTTGCCTTCCTTCCTTCCTTCCTTCTCTTCCACCTTGCTAATTGTGGTGAGTGGTTTAGTGTAATGGTGATGGTGGTAGTAGTGGTGGGTTGTGTGGTGCTAATGGTCAGTGTAGTGGTTGTGGTGTTGTAGTGGGACAGACAGACGGACAGACAGACACACAACAGAGACAGACAGACAGACAGACAGACAGAGGCCAAGGGTTGCAATCTCTCATGGGAAAAAGTCACTTGATTTTAAGTACAGATATATAAAGGTGTGTGAGTGTTGACGGCCAGATGACGTCACGCGAGGGCCAGATGACGTCACGTGAGGGCCAGATGACGTCACGTGAGGGCCAGATGACGTCACGCGAGGACCAGATGACGTCACGCGAGGGCCAGATGACGTCACTCTAAGCCCAGCTGATCATTGCTTGGTTCTTGTGTCAGTATGTGTGAAGGCCAGCATCTCTCTATCTATCTATCTATCTATCTATCTATCTATCTATCTATTGATGATGGTAATAAATATATAACATAATAATAAACATTCACTATATACCATGATGGCGGCTAAGTGTCTCCGTCCGTCCGTCCGTCCGTCCGTCTGTCCGTCCGTCCGTCCGTCCGTGTGTTTATCTCCAGCTGTCACATCTCTGGGGTGGGTGTAAGGGGTGTGAGGGTATAAGGGGTGTGGGAGTATAAGGGGTGTGAGGGTATAAGGGGTGTGAGGGTATACGGGGTGTGAGGGTATAAGGGGTGTGAGGGTATAAGGGGTGTGAGAGTATAAGGGGTGTGAGGGTATAAGGGGTGTGAGGGTATAAGGGGTGTGAGGGTATAAGGGGTGTGGGAGTATAAGGGGTTGCATATAAGGGGGACTAAAGCTAACGTCTTACGCCCGCCAGCACTGATCAGCCGTAATACTGGATGAGTGAGGGAGGAGAGGAGAAGGGGTGGAGGGAAGGTAAGGGAAGGGGAAGGGAAGCGGTCTTATAGGTCATGATTATATTAAGCTATAGTCTTGTTATATACAGATTCTATATAATATAACACTAGATATATGAGAGGTTAAATAATGGTAATATTCCCGCATAACAATAAAAGTTCGCCAGTGGAGGCAGAAGGCTGGAGAACTTTAGCCTGACGTAGTTTAAAAAGGTGGAAATAATGGCTTTATTCCTCCAAAAGACGACGAGTTCGCCACGCCAGGCATGAGTCGGGAGAACTTTCGCCAGACGTAATTTGAAAAGTGGAAACAATGGCCTGAAGAAATGTCGTACCGGAGTGTAGGAACGTCGCTTAACTTGCCAGGCGGGCGATCGTGCGTCTGGCTTACCAGGCGCTGCTGAATGCCTGTACTGGCACTTGGATAATTACTATATAGGGTTATTAACTTTCCTCAGCTTTGGGTGCTTTATGGCACTTTCCTTGATACTTTACCTGTGGGTTGCATATTGACACTTTCTTTGTGAAGTTACTGCCCTGTTACTTCCTTGAGGCTTCTGCAGTGACTTTACTGCTACTTTCCTTTGTTTCACTTCCTGCTACTTTCCTACCACTTACTTCTACTTTCTGTCACTTCCTGCTACTTTCCTCTGTGCCACTTCCTGCTACTTTCCTCTGCGCCTCTTCCTGCTACTTTCCTCTTTGTCATTCTTCAGTTACTTCCTCTCTGAGTGACACTTTCCTCGGCACATACCTTGTTGTCACTTTCCTTTAACATATTTAGGGATTCTGGCACTTCCTTCCTCCATGACACTTCCCTGACGCCTCCCACGGTGCGGTTTTCATCTCTTGACACTTTCTTTGTACTTCTTTTGTGAAACTTTCCTCTTAACTTTCTCTGTTTCACTTCTTCGCTCTATCCTTCCCCATTGACACTTTCCGCGGCACTTTCCCACCATTCCCTCCTTGCTACCTCCCTCGGCACTTTCCCATCTCTTCTCCTTTAGTACCACCCTTTATGACACTCCCCTTAGCACTTTTCCACCACCACCCCCGTATTACTTTCTCTAATAACATTTTCCTGACACCCTCCTTCGTGCTACTTCCTTCCAGTGACACTTCCCTCGGTACTTTCCCATCACTTCCTCTTTACCCTCCCACAGTGACACTCTCCCATCACTCCTCCTACCATCCTCTAGCGATACATTGCTGTCACTTTCCACGATGTCACTTTCGCCCAGGTACTTTCTCACTGTCCAGGAGCGTAACTCCCACCGCTCTCAGCTCACTATGGTCCGGCTCTCAGGATTAATGCCACACGCCCCGAACTGGACACCCTGAGATTCCTATCGTAAATTTTTCGTTCCAAACTGTCTGTATGTAAGTGAACGAGTCTTGTTATGGTAGAGTCTCAGTACAATATGGACGCCATTTTCACAGATTGGTTTCATTAGTAGTGTTTTTTATGGTTTGGTTTGGTTATGTTAGGTTAGGTTAGGTTAGGTTCGGTTAGGTTAGGTTAGGTTAGGTAAGTAGATGCATCAAAGTCGAGTCTCGGTGCAATTCTGTCGTCATCGTGGCTGCCATCTTCTCGTAATAGGGGAGGGGGAGGAGGTGAGGAAGAGGGAGGAAGGGGGAACAGACTCAGGGAGGCTTTTACCATCCTATAAGATTAAACACACGATATTATGACACAACACACCGGAGATGGTCGCCTTGAGGAACACCGCCCTTCACCCCCCTTCCCTCTAGTCCTCCTTCCTGCCTTCCTTCACCTTCTAGTCCTCCTTCCTGCCTTCCTGCCCCTTCTAGTCCTCCTTCCTGCCCTTCCTTCACCCTTCTAGTTCTCTTCCTGCCCTTCCTTCACCCCTTCCTAGTCCTTCCTCCCTTCCTTCACCCCTTCTAGTCCTCCTTCCTGCCCTTCCTTCACCCCTTCCTAGTCCTCCTCCCTGCCTTCCTTCCACACCTTCTAGTCCTCTTCCTGCCCTTCCTTCACCCCTTCTGGTCCTCCTTCCTGCCCTTCCTTCACCCCTTCCTAGTCCTCCTTCCTGCCCTTCCTTCACCCCTTCCTAGTCCCTCCTTCCTGCCCCCCTTCCCCCTTCCTAGTCCTCCTTCCTGCCCTTCCTACACCCTTCCTAGTTCTCCTTCCTGCCTTCCTTCACCCCTTCGTCCTCCTTCCTGCCTTCCTTCCCCCTTCCTTCCTCCTTCCTGCCCTTCCTTCACCCCCCCTTCCTAGTCCTCCTTCCTGCCCTTCCTTCACCCCCTTCTAGTCCTCCTTCCTGCCTTCCTTCACCCCCTTCCTAGTCCTCCTTCCTGCCCTTCCTTCACCCCTTCCTAGTCCTCCTTCCTGCCCTTCCTTCACCCCTTCCTAGTCCCTTCCTGCCCTTCCTTCCACCCCTTCCTAGTCCTCCTTCCTGCCCTTCCTTCACCCCCTTCCTAGTCTCCTTCCCTAGTCCTCCTTCCTGCCCTTCCTTCACCCCTTCCTAGTCCTCCTTCTGCCCTTCCTTCACCCCTTCCTAGTCCTCCTTCCTGCCCTTCCTTCACACCCCTTCCTAGTCCTCCTTCCTGCCCTTCCTTCACCCCTTCCTTCACCCCCTTCCTAGTCCTCCTTCCTGCCCTTCTTCACCTCCTTCCTCCTTCCTTCACCTCCTTCCTGCCCTTCCTTCACCTTCTTCACCCCCTTCCTTCACCCCTTCCCTTCACCCCTTCCTGTTCTTCACCCCTTCCTTCACCCCTTCCTTCACCTTCCTTCTTCTTCCTTCACCCCCTTCCTTCCCCTTCCTTCACCCCGCCTCCTCACCAAAAACAGGAAGATAAATTACATATTGATACATTGATCTATTATCTCCAATCCCCCTACCCTTCCTACCCCTCACCCTTCCTCCCCCCTTCCCTCACCTCCCCCCTACCAACCCTTCCCCCTTCCCCACCTCATCTGATCGTATAGAGACCGGCTTCCTCTCGTGTGTGTGTGTGTGTGTGTGTCTGTGTGTGTGTGTGTGTGTGTGTGTGTGTGTGTGTGTGTGTGTGTGTGTGTGTGCGTGTGTGTGTGCGTGCTTATTCAGGTCCAAATCACAGGCCAATGTAAAAATAAACATGGCATTAGCGGATGTAAAACAAATTGGCACTATTGTTACGCAACTTGGCACTCCAGTATTACATAACATAACTGGTACTAAACACAGATTGGCACTATTGTTACGTAACTTGTATTGCGTAACATAACTGCACTAATACGTAACTTGGCACTGCAGTATTACGTAACATAACTGGCACTAATACGTAACTTGGCACTCAGTTTTACGTAACATAACTGGCACTAAACACAGATTGGCACTAATACGTTACTTGGCACCACTTGAATTATATATATACATCAAACATTAGATACACTAAATTTTGTTTTTTAGTGAAGAAAACGGAGGTCGTGTGAGGGGAGACTGTGATATATTCGACAGTTTTTTAACCCAAATGGATTTATAAATGATTGAGAGACTACATGTGATTGTAATGCAGGGCAGATAACACCCCACCCTACCATTCTTACTAACCCCTAACCCCTACCTAACTAACTAAACCCACCCCACCCCACCCCACCCCCTCACCCCACCCCACCTCACCCCACCCCTCCCCACCCCACCCCACCTCACCCCACCCCCTCTCCCCCATCCCGCTCCTCTGCTCCCCCATCTTGTCTAAAGTAGGGAATGATGGGGAAATGGGTGTTTGATGGGTGAGATGGGCTGAGGAGTTGACGTACAGGGCCCCTATAATACGTTGTTGGGAGGAGAAATGGAGGAAAGAGGTGGAGGATATTGTTATCTCAGCTGGTTTGTTTATATAATGTTATACCGTCAGTTACGGGAGATGACATCTTGTGAAACCTAACAACCAAACCCAACCAAACCTAGCTTATTATTATTATTATTATTAATATTATTGTTATTATTATTATTATATTATTATTATTGTTATTATTATTATTATTATTATTATTATTATTATTATTATTGTTATTATTGTTATTATTATTATTATTATTATTATTATTATTATTATTATTATTCCAGTTGTTATTTTGTTGTTGTTGTCATCTTCTTCGTCATTGTTGTTGTTTTGTTGTTGTATTCATGTTATTATTACTCTCATTATTTTTCCAAATACAGTGAGTGCAGAGAACATAACACACACACACACACTCACTGTTATCATTATAAATGATTTTCTTTCACTGACAAGTCCGCCTGAGATCATCGCATTTGTAAACATGTGAAGTTCCTGTGGGGGAGGTGAGGGGGAGGGGGAGGGATTTTTAAGTACGTGCCAGTCACTCCCCTGTGTGTGTGTGTGTGTGTGTGTGTGTGTGTTGTGTGTGTGTGTCTACACGTCATCATAATATTCACCATTAAGACTATAGAACAAACTTGAGGCTGTGTGAAGCTTTTAAACAATTACCAGGAGACAATGAGGCGCTCCCGGTGTGGCCAAGTTAACACCCTGTCAACCTAACCCGTCACCTTAACCAACACTAATACCTACCTTAACTTAACCTAACTTAACCCGTCACCTTAACCAACACTAATACCTACCTTAACATAACAACAACTTAACCCGTCACCTTAACCAACACTAATACCTACCTTAACCTTCTTAACGCCCGTCACCTTAACCAACACTAATACCTACCTTACTTAACCTTCTTAACCAAACCCGTCACCTTAACCAACACATACCTGACCCTTAACCTAACTTAACTTATTGGTTAAGTTCGTCATTAACATGTTTATTTGGGTCAATATCAAGGTCACTGTGGTTTGGTGACCTTAATGTTAGAGGTCAGAGGTCAACAGGTTAGGAAGTCAACAGTGGTCAGGAGGTTAACAGAGGTCAGGTCAATAGATGTCAGGAGGTCAACAGAGATCAGGTGGTCAACAGAGGTCAGGAGGTCAACATAGGTCGGAGGTCAACAGAGATCAGGTGGTCAACAGAGGTCAGGAGGTCAACATAGGTCAGGAGGTCAACAGATGTCAAGTCAACAGAGGTCAGGATGTCAACAGAGGTCTAGAGGTCAACAGTGGTCAGGTCAACAGAGGTCAGAAGGTCAACAAAGATCAGGAGGTAAACAGAGATCAGGAGGTCAACAGAGATCAGGAGGTCAACAGTGGTCACGAGGTCAACAGAGGTCACGAGGTCAACAGAGGTGGAGGAGACGCGGTGATCACTTGAGTTTTTCCTGAATTCATTTACTGTTTTTGTTTTTTTGCATCAGTTATTGTTTTGTAGTGTTGTGTGTGTGTGTGTGTGTGTGTGTGTGTGTGTGTGTGTGTGTGTGTGTGGTTTTTTTATCGTCTGCTTGTTTGCGTCTTGTCTGCTTGTTTCTGCTGTTACCTAGTGATTTCTGCTGTTAGTTTACATGCCGTCTGCTCCTGCTTGTTGTTGTTGCTGTCCTGGTGATCGTTATTATCTGCTGTTACTGTCATCTTCTGTTCAGTACTGTCTGCTGTATCTGATTCTGTCTGTCTGCTGTCTGTCTCTGTTAGTATTAAACTTATCCTTCACCTGATGATTGCTGGTCGTGGTGAGAATAACAATACCACCACCACAACCAACACCAACAACAACAACCACTGTTTCCAACCACCAACCAACCACCAACCACCACAACCACCACAACCACAACCACCACAACCACAACCACCACAACCACCAACCACCACAACCACAACCACCACCACCTAATATATTCAGCACGGAGGCTTTTTTCCTTTATTATATGTTATTAAATAAAGATCTGGAGGGGTGGCAGCTTATATAAATTCGTGGCAGTAAAATCTTTCCCCCGTTCATACAAAGAGCTTCTCTCCCATACATATTAATAGGTATACTTTATACATCCCATACATTATTCATCACCTCTTTCTGCCCCTCTAACAATATACTGTATATATATATTTTTTTAATAATAATAATAATAATAATAGTAATAATGATAATAATTATAATAACACCGATAATTGACTCACCTCGGATACGTACTTACTGAGGTAGGTCGATGATGGTCCCTGGGGTAGAGTACTCATATAGATAGATAGATAGATAGGCCTCTTGCTTGGGTAATGGTCCTTTGGGTGGAGGAGGAGAGAGAGAGAGACAGAGAGAGAGAGAGAGAGGTAGATTATATTATAGATAAGGTACAGTCTCTGGGGAGATGGTGGTTTTAAGGTCGAGATAACAGGACTAGGGGGTAACCCCTCCCTCCCTCTCCCTCCTTTCCTTCCCTCTCCCTCCCTCTCTTCACTCTCCCTCCTCTCTTCTCTCCTCCCACTGTTCCCTCTCCCTCCTTTCTTCTCTCCCTCCCTTTCTTCCCTCTCCCTCTCCTCTCTTTCTTCCCTCTCCTCCCTCTCTTTCTTCCTCTCCCCTCCCCTTTCTTCCTCTCCCCTCCCTCTCTTCCCTCTCTCCTCCCTTTCTTCCCTCTCCTCCCCTCCTTTCCTTCTCTTCTTATTCTTCTCTCCTTCACCTTTTCTACTAGGCTTTCTTCTCTTACTCTCATTCTCGTCTTCTCTCCCCTCCTCCATTTCATCTTTTTCTCTCCTCCTCCTCTTTTGTCTTATTTTTCTCCTCCTCATCTTCCTCTTCCCTCTTCCTTTTATCATTCCCCTTCTCCCATTGCCTTGTTTCCTTCTCTGCATCTGTCACCTCTCTCTTCTTCTCCTCCCTATCTCGTCTCCCCTCCTTCTCCATTCATGTCTCTTCTCCCTTCCCTCTCACCTCCCTCTCCCCAAACATTCCATTATACTAACACACTCCCTTAACTCAGCACAGTTATACACACACCTGGCGATCTTCCCCCTCCTAACTTGTTTACAAATTGCTGTTAAGTGGCCGTAACTAGTTAATGTGGGGTGGAATTAGTAAGATAAATTCGATGCGTTTTGTGTTTTAGTTAATGTTAATCAGTTAGGAATATTTTTTATAACCCTTTAATCTAACCTGAACCTAACCTAATCTAACCTGAACCTAACCTAAATTAACTACTAATCTAACCTAAACTAACTAAATTACAACTATCTAACCTGAACCCAACCTAGATTAACCTCCTAATCCTATCCTAAATTAACTAACCTAACCAATCCTAAATTGCTTCTTAATGTAATCTAATCACCTAACCTAACCTAACGAGGCTTTGGGGGGAGGGTAATGGTGGTGTTAGGGGTGTGAAGGTGTGGTGTTAGGGGTGTGAGGTGTGGGTGTAGAGGGTGAAGGTGTGGTGTAAGGGGGTGAGGTGTGGTGTTTGGGGTGTGAAGGTGTGGTGTAAGGGGTGAAGGTGTGGTGTGGGGTGTGAAGGTGTGTGGGGGTGTGAGGTGTGGTGTTGGGGTGTGAAGGTGTGGTGTGGGGGTGTGAGGTTAGGGTGTGAAGGGTGAAGGTGAAAGAGAGAGAGAGAGAGAGAAGATATTAAAATAAGAGAAAATATTATAAACAAAGTAAGAGAAAGAGAAAGGATAAGAGAGACACAATAAGAAAGACAGAGAGAATAAGAGACAAAGCAAGAGAGAGAGAGAGATGAATAAACAAACACACACAAACCCAAAATACAAACAAAAACATAAAATAAAAAGCAAAAAAACACAAAAAAATATCACAAAAAAAATTAAAAGTAGATATTACAGAAATTAAAAAAACATTACAAAAATTACACACAAACACAAAAACATTACAGAAAAAAATTACAGTAATTAAAAAAAACGCAAAAACAAGCATTAAAAAAAAAACGAAATTACCCCCAAAAATCATTACAGTATCTACGTTGGTGTTTTTTTATTTATTGTTATTACGGTAATATTGTGTCAACCAAACAACATAATACTGAGAATTGAATTACATACAGGGATAGAGACTGGTTGAGGTACAAAAGCCGGTCAACTCGACAAAAGTTCTGCCCTCTGTAATATTATTTCAATGGTTGTGACCAAAATACCCGAAATTAGATTTACTCTCTCTCTCTCTCTCTCTCTCTCTCTCTCTCTCTCTCTCTCTCTCTCCTCTCTCTCTCCTGTTCCAAAGTTCCGGTCCCTCTCCTCATCCTCCTCTCCCTCTCATCCTCCTCTCCCCTCTCCTCATCCTCCTCTCCCTCTCCACGCACCTCGTCGTCTCTCCTCCCTTCTTTTCACCTTCTCTCCTCCTGTTAGTGCGTTGCCATGGTTACTTTTGCTGTGTCCACGCACTCACAGCTCATGTCTGGCCTCACAGCTCATGTTGCACCCTCACAGCTCATGTACACTCACAGCTCATGCCTCACAGCTCGTGTACACCCTCCACAGCTCGTGTACACCCTCACAGCTCATGTACACCCTCACAGCTCGTGTACACCCTCACAGCTCGTGTACACCCTCACCAATCCTCCTCACCTATAATAACAAATTCTCAACAAAACCTCCCTCCTTGTCAGTCTCAAGTCTCCCAGAAGATGGTAACTTACTGACACTTTCCTCAACTAGAGACGTGAGGATGTATTTAACTTGTCGTCTCAGGCGTTAACTCCCTCCCTAACTCGTATTTAACTTGTATTCTCCAGGATTTAGAGGCTCGTAGAGAGAGAGAGAGAGAGAGAGATAACAATCACCATTTTCTCTTCCACAGGTAAACACGGTGATTGCGGCGATGATGACGTCAGAGGAGAGGCTCGTGAGTACTGTGTTTACATTAAGACCTGAGTATAGGTGTTTCTCTCTTTATTCCTCCATTTCTCTCTCTCTCTCTCTCTCTCTCTCTCTCTCTCTCTCTCTCTCTCTCTCTCTCTCTCTCTCTCTCTCTCTCTCTCTCTCTCTCTCTCACCCACCCACCCACCGTGATACACCCATAACACCTCTATGCATTTTGTGGCCCACGAGATTGAGACAGTGAGAGACAGGGTGAGATAGAAGTGAGAGACAGGGTGAGATAGAAGTGTGAGACAGGGTGAGATAGATGTGAGACGGTGAGATAGAGGGGGGTGATATGTGAGACAGGGTGAGTATAGATATGAGAGGTGAGGAGGATAGATGTGAGACAGGGTGAGATAGATGTGAGACAGGGTGAGGTAGAAGTGATAGAAGTGAGAGACAGGGTGAGGTAGGAGAGACAGAAGTTATAAAAAAGTGAGACGTAGTGAGAAAGATTGAGATAAAGGTGCGAGAGAGGGTGAGGAGGAGGAGGCTAAAGAGACAGACCGTGTGACAGGTGTTTCAGCGCCCTTACCTGACCACCTTCACCCCACACTGCTCGTCTCATATGGCAAATTTTGTTCTTGTCACCGTATATGGCACTGTCCATCATGTGGCACTGTCCATCATGTGGCACTGTCCATCATGTGGCACTGTCCACCATGTGGCACTGTCCATCATGTGGCACTGTCCATCATGTGGCACTGTCCATCATGTGGCACTGTCCACCATGTGGCACTGTCCACCATGTGGCACTGTCCACCATGTGTACTGTCCACCATGTGACACTGTCACCATGTATTTCACCTGTGTGACACTGTCCACCATGTGGCACTGTCCACCTTGTGACACTGTTTACCATGTGACACTGTCCACCATGTGCACTGTCCACCATGTGGCACTGTCCACCATGTGGCACTGTCCACCATGTGACACTGTTTACCATGTGACACTGTCCACCATGTGACACTGTCCACCATGTGACACCGAGAAGGACTTCCCAATAGTATAATTAAATTTCGGGTCTTCGTATACTTATATAATTGTTAGTATTATGTATTATATCTCTCGATGTAGTGTATGTTTATGTATATTAATGTATACTGTATGTTGTGTAAATGTATATAAGGTGTTCATAATTAGTTATTTAGCGACTTGAAGGTCAAATTGTCCAGTATTAATTGGATGATAATTTTTTTTATTGAACGAAGATTGATAAATATTTTTTTATGATAAGGAAATATGTTTTTATACTGATGTAATATATTTATGATGATAGTAATATACTCGTATAGCTCGTTAAATAAATGGCGATATGTATATTTATGTATTGAAATATACATACATACATACATACATACATACATACATACTCTTCTCCTTCATGATGGGTGTGTGTGTGTGTGTGTGTGTGTGTGTGTGTGTGTGTGTGTGTGGTTGTGTGTTGTGTGTGTGTGTGTGTGTGTGTGTGTGATGATAGCCTATGCGTAGGATTGGATAGGATGGTGTATCTCTGTGATTGAGGGATAGAGGAAAGTGTTAAGGATAGTACATTGAATTTTGCATAATGGCTAGGAAAGGAGGAGAGGGGGAAGGATAATGGAGGTGGATAGGGTGCATAAGGAATAAATGAGACAGAATGAGAGAGAGAGAGAGAGAGAGAGCACTAACGTAATTAAGAGGTAAGAGAGACAGAGAGCTGAAGAGATAAAGAGATTATCCTAAGAGACCCTCAGTGTCTTGTCTCTGGTTGTTAAGTGAATGAAGAGATATACAACGGGGAGGAGGTGGGGTGATGGAGGGGGTATTGGGGAGGGAAAGGGTAATGGGTGGTGAGGGGTGAGAGAGGTGATGGGATGGTAGTGTTGTGAGTGGGGGATGATGGGGTGAGGAGGGCGTTGAGAGGGTGAAGGGGTGATGATGTGGGGGAGGTGGGGTCAATAATAGGGGTAGTGTTGTAAGTGATGGGGTGAGGAGAGGTGATGGGGAGAGAGGGTGATGGGGAGGAGGGGTGATGGGGAGAGAAGGTGATGGGGAGGAGGGGTGATGGGGGAGAGAGGGTGATGGGGAGAGGGGTGATGGGGGGAAGGGGTGATAGGGAGGTAGATAGATGGGGAGGAGGTGATGGGGAGAGAGGGTGATGGGGAGAGGGGTGATGGGGGAGAGAGGGGTGATGGGGAGGAGGGGTGATGGGAGAGAGGGATGGGGAGGAGGGGTGATGGGGAGAGAAGGTGATGGGGAGGAGGGGTGATGGGGAGAGAGGGTGATGGGGAGGAGGGTGATGGGGAGGAGGGGTGATGGGAGGAGGGGTGATGGGGAGAGAGGGGTGATGGGGAGGAAGGAGTGATAGGGAGGTAGATAGATGGGGAGTGACACAGATGAAGAAAAGTTAATGAGATGTTAATGGGATAAAAAAAAGTGAAGAGAGAATTGATCAATGAATACAAAAAAGACTGAATGAAATGATGAAAAAAAGGTCAGAGAAGAAGAAGAAGTTACAAGGGGAAGGTACAAAGGAGGAGAGACTAGAGAGATAAAGGGAAGGACAGAGAATCTCACGGATAAGGAGGAAGGGGAAACAAAGATGGGATGCAAGAATTAGGAAATAAATGGATGTTTAAATGAAGACAAGGGAATGATTTTAAGAAGAGCAACTAAGGAATAATAATAATAATAATAATAATAATGATAATATTGATATTGAAACAGTTTATTTAGCCAGTAAAATAGATACAGAGTGAACAATAATAACAATGTTAACATGGCTGAGCCAACTGAGAGCCTGAGCTCTCTTGATGGCACCTGATGTATACTGTACATTTATCCCAAGGAATTATTATATAATATTTAATATCATCTGGATTACTACATGTCACACGGTGTTAATAATTACATAGGAGAATGTTGCCACGATTATCACTTCTTCTTTTTGTTACTATTGTTTTATATTATGTTATACATATTTTACAGTGGAGTTGATATATTAAGGTGAAACAAAATGACAGACGCTGCTAGTATCATGTCTTGACGGCAAATATATAATAATTGCAATGGTAATTTATATCTACATGACAATATATGATATAATGATTTTGGTGGTACAGTAAAGGTATGAGTGTGAAGTATTATAAAAATATTAATACTTAGACAATAGATATGTTTTAAGAGATGATTTAAAGGAAGGGAGCGTAGCCTTTGCTGGGATGGGTGGGGGTAAGTTGTTCCCCACCTTCACTGTGATATTTTATGGAGGTCTGGGACTGAGAGGAGCGCATGGGGGTGGTCTAGTAGCTCTGGGTGCCTTTAGTTGTATCTCTGGTTTGTCCGGAACTGGAAGTAATTATTCTCAATCAAGTGATTAACAATTAGGGCACAGCATTAAGTGTTACATCCTCTCATTTTAACATCTTGGATTTAGTAAACTGTTCGTTAGCGTGATCAGTTTTTTCAGGTTGGTCATTGTCCGTACACTCTCTTGTGGGCGGTGATCAAGGGTTGTGATTCAGTGGTGCCGCAGACCCCTATAGTGTGTGACAGTGTATCAAGTGTTGGTAAACAAGATCACAGTAGATTTCTTTCATAATAATAATAATATGAACAGTAAAACAATGATGGTGAACAGAATGATAACATACAAGGAAGAGAAGAATAGAGTGATAATGGTAGATAGTTATTATTGGGGTCGAGAAGTAAATGAACCACACGTGAACCCAGAGCCGAACCCATTTGTCTCATCAACACTGTAGGTTAGGTGAGGTAAAGAGGTGAGATGAGGTGAGATTAGGCTAGGTTTGGTTACGCAATCTTAGAGGTAAGGTAAGGAAAGGTTAGGCGTAAAGGATTGGTTTGGTTAGGTTAGGTTAGGCTACGATAAGGGAAGGTTACGTTAGGTTAGGAATAGGTTAATTTAGACTAGGATATGAAAAGTTAAGTTAAGCTAGGATTAGGTAGGTTAAGTTAGGCTAGGATAAGAGTAGGTTAGGTTATATTAGGACAAGATTAGGTTACTTTAGACGAGGATAATGACAGGTTAAGTTAAGTTAAATTACGTTGCGTTAGACTAGGATAAAAGTAAGTTAAATTATGTTAGGAAACGAGTTCACCAATCCCCTTATCCAAGACTGGGATATTAAATTATCAAATGATCCCAAAGCACCAGTACAAATCTTCAACTATTTCCACAAACACAAGAGACAGAGGAAGATGAACCCCGGCACGCTAGCCTTGAGGGACGGAGATCAGGGAAGAGGAGGGGGAATGATGAGGGATTAAGTGGAGAGATGCAATAAAGACGTAAAAATGGTGCAAGAAGGGAAGGAGAGAGGGGAGAGAGAGAGGAGAGAGAGAGAGATTATCCCACACACACACTTAATTGGTTTAAACACACACAATAGACTGGTTTAAACACACACAATAGACTGGTTTAAACACACACAATAGACTGGTTTAAACACACTTAACTGGTTTAAACACTCACTTGACTGGTCCCCCTTAGAGTACAGTTCACAAGTCTCGTTTGGTCATAAGTCATGAGTGGTGTAATGGGTTGAGTGGGTTGGTTTATGTAATGGGTTTAGTGGGTTGGTTTATGGAATGGGTTTAGTGGGTTGGGTTTATGGTGAAATGTGATAAACCTTCTGAGTGGTTGGATGAGGAATGTAGCTTATAGGGGAGGGAGAGGAGGAGGAAAGGGGGAGGAGGGGGATGATGTAAGGAAAGGGGGGAAGGAGGATGAAGGAAGGAAGGAAGGAGGGGAGGAAAGGGAGAGGGTGGAAGAAGGGAGAGAGGGGAGTGGAGTGGATACAGCAGAACACATATATGATACATAAACATACCTCCAACTGGACACATACACAGGTGACCTCTCTTAACCCCTGTGACCTGAAGACACATAAGCTTGAGCTGAACCTCTTAATCAATGTATTTTAAAGTGATACATAGATTGACCTAACCATTATATGTGTGAGATACAGACTATACTCCCACCACCTGTATGATACCGGTTCTAGTCAATCTATTATCTACCTCGATTCTACTGTGGTGAGTTGTTGTAACCGCTACTAGACCAAGGTTACGTCATAAGTACCCTGGCAGTTAGTCCCTGATGTGAATATAACTAAATATAAAGTGTGTGTGGCTGGAGATATATATGGCTGCACACTCAAACATTATGTCTCAGACTGTGGGGAAATATAACCTTTTAGGGACACAGTGTCTATAATGGCATTACACTTTATCCCTAATGGCAAGATGGCTGATGCATTAAGACCGTGTTCACATCTACTACCTATGTTAACTCTTATATACCGAACTAAACAGTGTACTGGAATAACTCGGTAACACTCAACTCCACAATACCTTGACTACTGGGGTATCATAGCATGGGTATAATGTGCACAATAAACTAGCTGCTGTACGTGGTAAAATTCACATGCACCAGCTATGAATTATTCTCGGAAATCAGATACAGTCTCTCTCTCTCTCTCTCTCTCTCTCTCTCTCTCTCTCTCTCAAACGACCTCGTCTCTCAACACAAATCTTGCATATAAATAACAAGAGAGAGACAGAGAGAAGAAAGCAATGAGATAAGTGAGTTATCCATCTCTCTCCCAACACGTTTTCTTCTGAGTGAGTGAGACGCCGGAGAGGTTGTCAGTCCTGGAGGCACCCGGGTGATACACTGCCTAGGGGTGTGTGTGTGTGTGTGTGTGTGTGTGTGTGTGTGTGTGTGTGTGTGTGTGTCATGATAATCCACTTTAGTCGTGATAATCCACCTTAGTCATGATATCCACCTTTAATCATGATAATCCACCTTTAGTCATGATAATCCACTTTTACTCATGATAATCCACCTTTAGTCATGATAATCCACCTTTACTCATGATAATCCACCTTTAGTCATGATAATCCACCTTTAGTCATGATAATCCACTTTTAGTCATGATAATCCACCTTTAGTCATGATAATCCACTTTAGTCATGATAATCCACCTTAGTCATGATAACCACCTTAAGTCATGATAATCCACCTTTAAGTCATGATAATCCACCTTTAAGTCATGATAATCCACTTTAGTCGTGATAATCCACCTTTAGTCATGATAATCCATCTTTAGTCATGATAATCCACTTTAGTCGTGATAATCCACCTTAAGTCATGATAATCCACCTTTAAGTCATGATAATCCACTTTTAGTCATGATAATCCACCTTTAGTCATGATAATCCACTTTAGTCATGATAATCCACCTTCAGTCATGATAATCCACCTTAGTCATGATAATCCACCTTTAGTCATGATAATCCATCTTAAGTCATGATAATCCACCTTAAGTCATGATAATCCACCTTAAGTCATGATAATCCACTTTAGTCGTGATAATCCACCTTTAAGTCATGATAATCCACCTTTAGTCATGATAATCCACCTTAGTCATGATAATCCACCTTTAGTCATGATAATCCACCTTTAGTCATGATAATCCACCTTAGTCATGATAATCCACCTTTAGTCATGATAATCCACCTTTCGTCCATCAAGACAAGTAAAATTAAAAGGGATCTTCTGGTCTCTTAAGCACTAGGGGAAGGGAGGGGGAGGTGAACTTCTCTTTGTGTGCTGGCCGAGACCACCTAAACCTTCTCCCCCCTCCCCACTTCTTCTGCCTGGCGTAACAGATCACTCGTCTCCGCCCACCTGTCCACACACACACACACACACACACACACACACACACACACACACACACACACACACACACACACATACATACACACACACACACACACACACACACACACACACACAGCTGCCTTGCCTGGTTGGGGTAGGACGATGAGAAGGGTGGGGGTGAGGAAGAGGTGAGGGAGATTGAGGTGGGGAGGTAGGGTGAGGGAGGGTTGGGGTAAGGAGTTGGGGTGAGGAGGGGTGAAGGGGAAGATTGGGGTCGAGGAAGACAAATGAGAGGAGGAGGAAGAGAGGAGGAGGAAGAGAAGGACCAATTCACTGCCTCATAAGTACACAATATGTATGTATGTATGAATGTATGTATGTATGTATGTATGTATGTATGTATGTATGTATGTATGTTCTCTATATATACAGTACACTGGTGATTTATATGGAGGATATGCTAATGAATTTTTATGATTATATAAGTGATATTTACTCATTTATAAGAAGTTAGAATAGCCATATATATCTTGCCAGCTAAACCAGTAATGTCAGTAACTTGTATGATTTTTTTTTAAAGATAGGCTGAATGTTTTATGTTTGGTTTATATGGGTAAGGTATAAATGATAGGAGGTTAAAACAGACGTGGTTTAATGTGATGAAACTGACTTATTAACAAAGAATTATGGAGAGAGAGAGAGAGAGAGAGAGAGAGAGAGAGAGAGAGAGAGAGAGAGAGAGAGAGAGAGAGAGAGGCCATTAAGAGACAGAAATACCTGGGAGGGTAAATTTAGAAGTGGTAACCATCACCTGTGTGTTGTACCTGACCCAGGTGTGTTGTCACCACCTCCCGCTGATGGTGAAGTGATAGTGTGATGTGGTGTGGTGATGGTGTAGTGATAGTGTGATATGGTGTGGTGATGGTGTAGTGATAGTGTAATGTGGTATGGTGATGGTGTAGTGATAGTGTGATATGGTGTGGTGATGGTGTAGTGATAGTGTAATGTGGTATGGTGATGGTGTGGTGATGGTGTAGTGATAGTGTGTGGTATGGTGATGGTGTGTGGTGATGGTGTCGTGTTGGTGGTGTGATGGTGTAGTGATGGTCATGGTGTGATGATGGTGGTGATAATAATGGTGATAGTGTGATGATGGTGGTGATAATAATGGTGATGGTGTGATAATGGTGATGGTGAGGTGATGGTGATGTGGATATAGTGTTTTTAGATGTAAGTAGTGATCGAAGGGAAATATAAGGCACTTTTGGGCGGATCATAAAACTCTTACCAGGATGGATGAATGATGGAGAGGTGAGGGGATTTATAGATGACTAATAGTTGTTGTTATTATTGTAGTAGTAGTAGTAGTAGTAGTAGTAGTAGTAGTAGTAGTAGTAGTAGTAGTAGTAGAGATAGTAGTAGTAGTAGTAGTAGTAGTAGTAGGAAGCACCGGTTATCTACATCAACATTTCCTTATAAAAATTTTCTCAGTATAACACAATGTATACATCAAACAGATCACCTCTGTCTCCTCCTCCTCCTCTCCTCCTCCTCCTCCTCCTCCTCCCCTCCTCCTCACCTCCCCTCCTCTCATGATATCGTCAGTAACATTTCCTTTCTTACCCTCCCCAACCCTCCCAACCCCTCCCAACCTCCCCGAAGCTCCTGCCAAAGATGATGTCTTCAAATACACGAGTTAAAGAGTTTTGCATGTTCCCCTTTTTTCCTTGGTGTATTTTACATATATCGTTACAATAGTAGGAGTGTTTGGCTTTCCATGTTTGTCAAGCGTTTGTCTGTGTGTGTGTGTTTGGGTGGTGAGGCTTTCTGTGGTCTGTTTCTTTCGTGTGTGTGTCACTTTGTCGGTGTATGTATAATGTGTGTGTGTGTGGTGGGTGGGGTGATGTGTGTGTGTGGAGGTGATGTGTGTGTGTGGAGGTGATGTGTGTGTCAGGTCACAGGTTCAAAGGGTCAGGTCACAGGTTCAAAGGGTCAGGTCAAAGGTTGGCCTCGTTGCCTTTGGTTGGACTGTTAACTGTTACTTAATTCAACCTTGATTTTACTCATAACTGTTGACTGTCTTAATTAAACTGTTGACTAATATACGACATAATACACCGTGAATGATTTTAACTGTTAAGTGGATAACTGTATTTTTGACTTGTTTGACGAAGAAGTTGTCTCATTATACAAATTAACATATACAGTTAAATTTAGACTGTTACCTGGAGACCTGTCATTAGCTAATTTAATTTTGCTGTTGTATACCTTATTCATAGTGCAATTATGCAAAGTAGTGTGCTCTCGGTGACTTATAAACTGTTAACTGGATAACTGTCTAGTGGATGTAGTTATTGACTGGTGTTAGACTGGTATGATTATAGGGCACTTATACAAGACAAACACAACCTCGCTGATTTAGACTGTTAATTGGATAGTAAACGTCTGTCAGTCTAATTTATCGCTTCCAGTTACTCCCACCCAGTCACACAGTCAGTCAGCCGTACATGGATCGTCACTAAGCCAACACTCTGCAACACAAGAGGACCGGCGAGCACTAATAAACCAACTGATTACCTTAATTAGTTACAGGTGCAATTACCTCACTGGATATAATTATGTTTATCGATCTCTTGAATAGTTTGGGGAGGGGGTGGGGTGGTGAGGAGGGTTGGGGGAGGTTGGGGTTGGTGGGGGTGTTGGGGAGGGTTGGATGTGGGGGGTGTTGGGGAGGGGTTCAGGTGTGGGGTGGTTGGGGGAGGGGTGTTTTGGTGGGAGGGATGCTTTGATGGGGGGAGGGTGCTAGAGACATTTAGACAGCATGGAGGGGGGGAGGAGAGGAGAAGGGACGAAGAGGTGGGTGAGATGATATTGCAAGATGTAGAGAGTGGAGGAGGGAGAGATGGGGGAGGAGGGGAGAAGGGAGGGGTGGAGGAGGAGGAGGAGAGGGAGGTAGTGGAGGAGGAGGAGAGGAAGGTAGTGGAGGAGGAGGAGGAGGAGGAGGAGGAGGAGGAGGTAATGGAGGAGAGGGAGGAGGAGGAGGTATTATTACAAGGTGAAGGAGACATTGTGGTCGTGTAATAGAGAGTATGTTAATAGTGTGTGTGTTGTATCTGTTGCTGCTGGAGAGAGAGAGAGAGAGAGAGTCCTCCTGATTTAGGTAGACTCAGACGATCAAACCCCCTCTCTCTGTCTCTCACCCTCTTCCCTAAGAGGAAAAAAAAAATGAGACAAAACCACCATTGGGACTCTCAAAAATATATCACCTTGGTTTAGAAACTTTGACTCTAACGATCTTGTTTAAAACTTTGGAACTGGCGATCTTAACCTCTTACCGTCCCCTACCCCCTACCACCCCTACTACCACCTTCCCTTACGACCGTTTTAAAGTTTAGGCCAGTGGAGGTGACTAAGAGTTACAGGTAAGATACTTTGGCCATTGGTTTAAAGGATCACTTTCAGCCTCAGTTTACCGCTACACCTGGTGACGCCGCCTGACCTAGTTGTGGAGAGTGTTGTAAGGAAGTGTTGTTGTTATGTGTATGTATTTTTGTTATTGTTATTTATTATTATTATTATTATTATTATTATTATTATTATTATTATTATTATTATTATTGTTGTTGTTATTATTATTATTATTATTATTATTATTATTATTATTGTTGTTGTTGTTATTGTTGTTGTTATTGTTGTTTTTGTTATTATTGTTGTTATTATTATTATTATTTTATTATTATTATTATTATTATTATTATTATTATTATTATTATTATTATTATTATTAGCAATAGTAAATGAAACGTGAATTGGCCATCACCGTAGAGTTTAACACATCCTTCCTCAGACGACTGAAACAAACTTCTTTATCATCAAAATAACTTTGTATAACTTTACTCTGTATTGACAGCAAAATCCTTCTATGTGTGTGTATGTGTGTGTGTGTGTGTGTGTGTGTGTGTGTGTGTGTGTGTGTGTTTTTGTGTGTGTGTGCATAACCTTATCTGCATGACTAGATACACACACACACACACACACACAGAAGCATACACACACACACACACAAACACACATACACACACATACAGAAGGATTTTGCTTGTTAATACAGAGTAGTTATGTTATTTTGATGATAAAGAAGTTTGTTTCAGTCGCTCGAGGAAGGATGTGTTAAACTCTACGGTGATGGCCACCCATGTTTCACTTTACTATTGCTAATAATAATAATAATAATAATAATAATAATAATAATAATAATAATAATAACAGTAATAATAATAATAATAACAATACTACTACTACTGACAATAATAATAATAATAATAATAATAATAATAATAATAATAATAATAATAATAATAATAATAATATCACTGGTATTCAATATTAAAAAAAATAGTAGGTAGTAGTTGTATTATTATTATTATTATTATTATTATTATTATTATTATTTCTGGTCATATACAATAATTAAAACTCACATTAACTTCATCTACTAAAAGTTATAGAAGTATTTAAAGAGTATAATACAGTACAGGTAGTAAACAAAATATATCATAAGGGGGAAATTTTTTGAACTATCATGCAGGAATAACATTGGTTTAGGTAATATTAATTAGTACTTAAATCAGTTATCAATTCTTCTCATAGTCTCCCCACTCCCCAACACCCTCTGTCTCCCCAACACCCTATTCTCTCTCCCACCCCCAACATCCTCCCCAGATTCCCCAACACCAGCTTTTATTCCCAATAACAACAATAACTAACAACAACAATAATAACAACAACAATAATAACAACAAAAACATCAACAAAAAACAACAACAATAAATAATAACAACAATAACAACAACAACCACCACCACCACTAACAACAATAACAACAACATTAATAACACCGGCATTAAATCATTACATACATACACACACTTGTCTGGTGGCATCATGCTCTAATATACTAACCTCCCCTCCCTCCCCTCCCAACAACATCCCACCACCCACCACTCTATCCCTCCCACCTCTCTCCACTACCCATCCACTATCCCTCCCTTCCCACTCACTTTCACCACACCCCACTCACCCACTCCTCATTTGCATACTCAAGCGGGCCACCTGAGCCGATTACACGCCATTAGCAGTGATGTGTGTGTCCTGCCTTATAAAACATGAACAGCTGTGTGGTCGCTGGAAGGGATTTTTACGGTGGCTCGGTTTTTAACAGGTTTTTGCATAAGTACTGAGAGAAACAAAAATGGCTGGTTTTGATAGAATTGGTCGGTTTTGTCGGGTTTGGGTAGGGTTTTGACAGGTTGGGTCGGTTTTGACAGGTTGGGTCGGTTTTGACAGGTTGGGTCGGTTTTGACAGGTTGGGTCGGTTTTGACAGGTTGGGTAGGTTTTTGACGGATTTGGGAAGGTTTTAACGGGTTTTTACTGGTTTATCACAGGTTTTGGTAGGTTCTGACTCTCAAAATTTGCCATATGATAAATTTTGAGGCTTCGTATAGGTTTAGAGATATTTGGATAGGTTTTGGCTGTTTCTTGGCTGGTTTGAAGTTGAAAGTTACTGGTTAGGTTTTGAAAAATATATGGTATTTTTTTTACTGATTTTGTTAAATTTTGACTGATTATGACAGGTGTGTTTGTGTTGTGACAGTGTGTTTTAATGTGTTAGTACAGGTATGTTTGTGTTATGACAGGTGTGTTTGTGTTGTGTTATTACAGGTGTGTTTGTGTTAAGGACAGGTGTGTTTGTGTTGTGTTATTACAGGTGTGTTTGTGTTATGACAGGTGTGTTTTGTATTATGTTATGACAGGTGTGTTTGTGTGTGTGTGTGTGTGTGTGTGTGTGTGTGTATTATGCACATGTGTATGACAACCCCCCTCAAACTCGGTGGGTCGGTATTAAACTCATTTCAAGCTCTAATTGGTTTTGTTTGTGTGTGTGTTTGTTTTTTGTTTACGGGGGAGGACGTGGGTCATTAAACAAGTAAACAGCAATTAGCAGTTTTGTTGTTATCTCCTTTGTTAACCCGGTATTGTTGGTTCGTGTTTTTACAGTGATACCAGAACAGTTCATGTTTGGTACCTTGGTGTAGTGGGTTAGGTTAGTAGGGATGGTTTAGTGTGTTACATTGGTACCTTGGGATTGCAGAGTTTACTAGTACATCTCTGCCTCAACAATCAGGGTTACTCTGGCGTGGGCGTGTGAAAATTAATGCCAATCAATTCCTACGCCCAAAAGCAAGTCTAATGTGTGTGTGTGTGTGTGTGTGTGTGTCCTTTTGTGGGTGAATTTGAGCTTGCTTCCTTGCTCCTTCAGTATTGCCCTCCTCCTCAGTATTGCCCCTCCCCCAGTATTGCCCCTCCTCCCTTCAGTCTCGTCCTTCTTCCTTGAACATTGCCCTCCTCCTCAACATGGTCTACCCTCAGTCAGCATTGCCTTCTTTCTCGGCTTTCCTTCCCACATCCTTGCCCTCTCTTCGGTTTTACCTCCTCCTTCCTTCCTTCCTTCCCTCCCTCCTTCCTTTCTTCCTCCCTCCTCCCTCCCTCCTCCTCCTCCTCCCTTCCTCCTTCCTTCCTCCTCCCTCCTCCTTCTTCCTCAGGAATATGTATGAAGATTATACCACTGAATTGAAGGGCAAGATTTTCTCTCTCTTTATCTGTCTGTCTGTTTCTGTCTGTCTCTTTCTTTGTCTGTCTGTTTTTTTCTCTGCCTGTCTGCCTTAGACTTATTGGAGCTAGTGAGGGCTGAGTAGCTGGCAGTATGGAGACGGTCAAGTTTCGTGGTCAGCTGGTGGGACGGTGGACGGGAGTGGACAGGGCTCAGTTTACAAGCCGTGGCACTGAGGGGGAGCTTGGTGGGCCTACACCTCTCATGGTAGTCACAGATTCACCAGTAAATTGACAAATATATCTACTTAAGGGGATCACAGATAGATATTGTACTGGTCACGACACTCACTAGTCACTCACGAATCACATTTCCTACACATCAGACTGGGTGCTCCTGGAATGACCTTGTTTTACGACGAGATACACGGAGCTCCCACACACACGGCGCACCACTATCAACAACACACGTGAATGTAATAGGTAATAGGTAAATAGTAATGGGTGTAATAGGTAAATAATGATAAGGTGTAAGGGTAAGAATAATAGTTTTTTAAATGGCCAAAAAGACTAAACAAACTTAAGACGATAAAATAAATAAAAATGAAAGAAAAACAGAATAATTATAATACCAAAATGGATGAGACAAAAAGTATACAAAAGTCTATCCCAAGTTGTGTCCAATAATCTAAACCTGGCGAAATATAATGATAGATGTTGACTGCAGGAGGAAGATGGTGAGAGGGAGGTGAGAGGGAGGTAGGAAGGATCATCATCATCACCATCATCATCATCATCATCACTGCTTCGTCTGCTTGGAGTAGATCGAAGCTGTGAATAAACTACGTTGATAACTTAGATATTCATCGTCATGTTGTCACCATTGTTAGTATCGAGTCTTATCCCCGTGTGTATTGAGGCCGTCTGTGTTAACCCTGGTCGAGCAAGACTAACATCTATACCACATTACAACTATACCTCGTGAAGTGACCACACCTCGTCATGAGAGGAGCTGTGATTGTATAGAGCGGTGAGTGTTGAGTAGAGGTACAGTACATAGTAGGAGTAACACGTGGCTCAGTGGAGGAAGGCAGCTTGATGAAGACCGCGTCAGACCACCCTCAGTGTGTGAAGACCAAAGACTGAAGGAATGCATGTGAGTCAGGCCTACACCCAGCTGACCTAACGTTAAGGAAGAGTTGTAACTGTAGTGCACATCATGAACGGTCGGTAGTGGAGGGACACGCTATTAAACCTGCATTAACACAACACAAGAGAGAGCAACACGTGGACCTAGCGGGATGGTATGCTGACACGGTTACAACTTTTGACAACGGGTCATATTTTATGATGAGACAAGATTCCGACAGTCAGTGGCTACTGGTACCACGGCTCCTCAACCCTGCCTGCCTCCCTGCCAACTGTTGAGCAGGTTATGTCCACCTGATGACTCGACTTTTCCGATATATATAAAAACATTCAACAGTACAACAAAAAGATATAAAAGAAGTGAGACTAAAATATACATAAAAAGGTGAGGCAAAAACTATATATATTTTCTGGGTGAGGTAAAATATTCGTCTTAGGAGGTGTTCCATTTTCCAACACGTATTAAACATTCATGACTGGGAACGATCACACGCCTGGTGAGAGGGAGGTGAGAGGTGGTGAGAGGGGGCGAGAGACGAGATGGTACGAGTGAGAGGGAGGTGAGGGGTGGTGAGGGAGATGACGGGTGCTGAGGCAGGGAAGGGGATGAGGGAGGTGAGAGGGAGATTTGGGATGTTGAGAGGGGGTGATTATGGTGACAGGGAGGTGAGGGGTGAGAGGGAGGTGAGGGTGGTAGAAGGGAAGTGACAGGGAGGTGTGAAGGGTGATGAAAGGGGAGGTGGAGAGAGGTGAAGGGTGGTGAGAGGGGAAGGAAGAGGGAGGTGAGGGATAGAGAATGATGAGAGGGAAGTGGGAGGGATCATCATCATCACTATTATTATTATTATTATTATTATCGACTCAAACATACATATCAGATACAGTAACCAACATCCCGCACACATATATGTATTTTATGTACCATTCATGTATCTCTATGTATCTGTCAGGTAAGGGAAGCATTTCATATCATATATTTTGTATTTATTCTATAGTGTACTGTACCGTATGTCAGTCATCGTGTTATTATTATTGATTATTATTTCTTGATTCACGACATTTAATTTTATTTTTTTTTATTTTTTATTTTAGTCTTGCCTTTGAGAGTAGACCAGACCTGTCCTCCCGTTTTCTACATCTTTAATTAAATCATCACTTGCTTTATTGTCTGTCTGTCTGTCTGTCTGTCAGTCACTCTCTCTTGTTGACACACACACACATACACACTCATACACATCTATTTATATATACAAACTTTATATATTAGAGTGTGTGAAGGTCGACTGTAATGGGAAATATTATTAGTGTGTATATATGAAGTGTAGAATATATTACTGGTGGGAATACTTGGGGATATTTTCTGTAAGTATAATTTAGAATCCCGTTTTCCTCGTCCAGGTAAAAATGTTAATAGTTATAGAGAGAGAGAGAGAGAGAGAGGTACATTCGCATATGGACTTAAGAATACTCAGGCATATGTCACGCCGGTTTTGTATTCTCTCGCCCATTAATTACATTGCTCAGGTGTAGGTCACATGGGCAGGTGTCTCCTGGCTCAATAACACTTCCTTCCTCGACAACTTTTGCTCTAAAACTTTGAGGAACCCGAGACTTGGTTATGAGTTTGCCCCCCTGACCCCTCTCTCCCTGACCACCTCCCTGACCACCTCCTGACCCCTCCCTGACCCCTCTCCTTGACCCCTC
Organism: Homarus americanus; assembly: GCF_018991925.1. Taxonomy (NCBI): domain Eukaryota; kingdom Metazoa; phylum Arthropoda; class Malacostraca; order Decapoda; family Nephropidae; genus Homarus; species Homarus americanus. The sequence continues at coordinate 210,874 of NW_024714006.1, forward strand.
CCTGACCCCCTCCTCCTCTCCCTGACCACCTCCTGACCCCTTCCTCCCTCCCTGACCGCTCTCCTGAGCCCTCCTCCCTAACCACCTCCCTGAGCCTCCCTCCCTCCCCAACCACCTCCCTGACCACCCTCCCCTGACCTCCTGAACCCTTCCTGAACCCTCCTGATCCCCATCTGACCTCCCCTGACCCCTCCTCCTGACCCTCCCTCCTGACTCCCTTCCCCTTTCCCCCCACTGACATTCCTTACCCCCTCTCCCTCCCTGACCCCCTGCCTCCTGACCCCTGCTCCCCGTGCATCCCTCCTCCCCCTCGCTGACAGTTTTAAGATGATGTGGCTGACGATGACTGACGGTGGCTGACGGTGATTGCCTGTGGGTGATGGAGGGTGTTGGTGATTTTCTGTGGGTGATGGTGATTGTCTGGAGGTGTTGGTGATTGTCTGGGGTGATAGTGGGTGATGGTGATTGTCTGTAGGTGAGAGTAGGTGATGGTGATTGTAGGTAATAGTGGGTGATGGTGATTGTCTGTAGGTGATAGTGGGTGATGGTGATTGTAGGTGAGAGTAGGTGATGGTGATTGTAGGTGATAGTGGGTGATGGTGATTGTCTGTAGGTGATAGTGGGTGATGGTGATTGATTGTAGGTAATAGTGGGTGATGGTGATTGTAGGTGATAGTGGGTGATGGTGATTGTCTGTAGGTGAGGTAGGTGATGGTGATTGTAGGTGATAGTGGGTGATGGTGATTGTAGGTGAGAGTAGGTGATGGTGATTGTAGGTGATAGTAGGTGATGGTGATTGTCTGATGGCTTTGTTACAATCCTTGGTCGAGAAGCTCACTGTTCTCTATTGTTGTATACCTCCACTATAAAGGTGTATTAAAAATTGTATACCTGCACGTTCTATGTATACCGTATACCTGCATTGTCTATATACATGCTAAAGACATTGTACTTTTTATGATGGTTTTATTGAGTTGATTTAGTATATTATTATTATTATTATTATTATTATTATTATTATTATTATTATTATTATTATTATTATTATTATTGTTATTGTTATTATTATTATTATTATTATTATTATTATTATTATTATTATTATTTTATTATTATTATTATTATTATTATTATTATTATTATTGTTATTGTTATTATTATTATTATTATTATTATTATTATTGTTATTGTTATTATTATTATTATTATTGTTATTGTATTATTATTATTATTATTATTATTATTATTATTATTATTATTATTATTATTGTTATTATTATTATTATTATTATTATTATTGTTATTGTTATTATTATTATTATTATTATTATTGTTGTTATTATTATTATTATTATTATTTATTATTATTATTATTATTATTATTATTATTATTATTATTATTATTATTATTTTCTTTTCTCCTCAGGTAAGATCCATCGTCCATATTCTTCCTACGTCTTAGTCACCTTCAGGTAAGTTCACTGTTTGTGTCTGTATACTTTATATTATGTGTAATTCTTGTACGTACATGTGCATATCTAGTAGTCACACACACACACACACACACACAGCCAAGACCTGTGGAGGGTGGAGGGGGTGACACAGTGTTGGTGGACCTTCACCTTGGAGTTGCTTTACAATGTTTCAGGTTTGGTTTCTACAGGTTGTTGTTGTACAGCTTCACCTGAGGGAGAGGTTAATGATGTCTTCTTTGTTTTGGTCACTGAATGATCCTGTTGTTCATGATGGTCTGACTCACCAACCCCTCTGTGGGGAACACCTCGTCCTTGTTGTTACCACCGGTGACTCTTGCCAGTTCCACGTACAGATGGACTCACTTGCGGTGATGGATCTAACACGATAATAGGTTAGGTGGTCGATGGCCATCATGGTGGTGGTCACTTACCAATCATTCTTCGCTCAGCTCGAGGTCCACCTTGTTTACGAGCACCCGGGTGGTGCTTGGCAAGGCATATTGAACCCTTTAGATGAGGTTCAGAGGTTAGTGTCACACTTGGGTATTTTACTCCGGCTAACGCCAGACAATTTTATTCAGCTGACATAAACCTCTGCCCTTCAAAGGCCTAAACATTTGAGCAAGATATCGGTTGTTGTGAAGGAGTTTCCAGGCGTGGATGTGGCTGTTGACTCAGACAGCCACACCCTTGTGCAGATCAGAAAGCAATTCCACGAACTTCCGGATCGTTCTCGAGACGACCCGCGCCATGGTGGTCTCCGGACTACTCACAGGAGCAGTAGACTGTAGGAGTTGCGTACACTAGATACCGTCGGCACAGATGCGACCTTTACCAAGTGGAATTTCAGCAGACCTGAGCTAGATATTGTTGAAAGACGTCCGGCGAAGGTAGCGATCATCATGTGTGTCGACGATGGCGTCTAAAGCCACCTCGACCCAAGTAAGGAAGCGAGAGTGTTGGAAGATTTGTACCTAATACTTCACCGGTGTTGAGGTCGAGGCAATGTGGCAGGACCTGGTGTTACTATGGCCAATGAGATAGTAGAGTCATTTACCACAGTCTCCTGCAGGGCTGAAGATTCTCCCTCTGCTCGTCTTCGACTTACTGAGGAATGGTATGCCATAGATTTCTCGTCAGCTTGGGGTCACAATCATCCCTTCACCTTGTAAGAGTTGCCGCCTTAGATATGTGCGGCGACACATCTCCCGACCCATACGGTTTTCAGTACTCTGTGATCCGCCATATTTCTGTTGAACCTGAAGCAGCCGTCCCTGATGTCGTCAATATATGATGGGAGGGAGTCCGTCTGGCTGGGTGTTACCGTCTCCTAAGTCAGGGAAGAATCTCTCTGTTGCTCTAAGTTAACATTCCATAGCTTTTACCTCATGTGTGTGTAAACTACTGGAGCAGATAGTCAACGTGAGATTGGTTTGGTTCCTGGAGCGTGGAGGTTCATCTCCCCGCCCCAGTGTGGGGCCCAAAGGAAGCGCTCCACCAGTGATGCCTCGATTTGGTTAGTCATCGACATGTTAGGCCTTGGTTACTAAGGGACATCTTGTAACTGTCTTTTTAGATCTCGAGGAGGCATATGATGCGACTTGGAGGTATGATGAGATCCTTTAGAATCTTCCTGAGTTTATGTTAAGAGGGAGGAAGGTTCACTTAAGAGTCGTTTCTTGCTGATCACTATTTCCCCGCTCTGGTTAGGTAACACTTGCTGTTGTGAAGTACCCGGAGGAGAGTGTCCCACAGGGTAGTGTGCTCAGTGACATTGAGAACGTTTTTCTCTAGATGTTTCGAGAACCTGTACGTGGATGACCTGTCGATGTTGTTCATTTGGATTTCTCCTCCTTATGTCTCTCGTCACCGTGCACCGGCTGTCCTGCAGGTGTTGACTTGGGGGGCTGGTTGTGCGCCCTCCTCCGCTCATACAGGGTGTTGGTGGGGCCACAGGTGCGAGGTTTACTCCTCGCCAACACCGGCTCCTTAGAGGAGATAGTTTGTTGACCTCTTGTGTACGGGGTCTCTCTGTGCTAAATAAACTCGTCTGGCGTTTACCAAACACAACACTAAAAGTGGCGCCTCCGTAGTGAAGGTTAAAAATATTAGATACCATCCACCATGATGGTATTCGTCTGGTCAATGGGATTTTTAAGACATACAATTACGAGCATCTTGGTTAATGCCATTGGAACTGCGACGCCAGTCACTGATAGCTGTGTGTTGCATCCAGAGGCTCCCAGACCTTCCAACGAGAGAGAGAGAGAGAGAGAGAGAGAGAGAGAGAGAGAGAGAGAGTGTGTGTTGGGGAGGCTTACTTCTCTCTCTATGGTAACCGCCCACGGTTGCCAAGGCCTCATAGACCGGTTTGTCTGGTGAAGTTTCCGACAGTCGCACTCTCCCCGGGCGCCTTTCTCTAGACACTTGACCGAGACGAAGGCTAATTATCAGGAACAGAGGCTGAGTCTTATGTTTGTAAGACATCATCCCAGCCTCCAGACTTGTTTCCTGTCTTTACTGATGTCTCCAAGTACGATGCTGGAGTCGGTCTTGGAGTTGTTTTTTCCAACTTTTACTCTTAAGTGTGTTACCCTGCAATACCACTTCAATTTTTACCACGGAGTTTTCAGCGATTCTCCCGGCCTTGAAGGTGATAATAACCCTCGAGGACAGAGAGATTTACCATTTTGAAGGACACAAGGAGCGCTCTTTAGGCTCCTGAGTCCTTTAACCCTCTTCCCCCGCTGGTTCTTCAGATACTAGAGAGACTCCTCCTAATAGGGTGATGTAGCCGTCAGGTCAGTTTTTGTTGGACACCGACTCAAGTGAACGTGTTGGGCGGCTGCATCCCTCCAGCCCCTGTACTTCACCCGCTTCCTTTATCAAGATTTACGTCCTGGTATTAGAGCTGCCATATATATTGCCCGGCGGGGTTGTTGGAATACTACTTTTGGCCCAAACAAGTTGTGGGGAGATTACAATGAAGAATCACCCTAGACATAAATCCTAATGCCACAGAGATAGGAAACAGCCCTGGCCAGACTGTGCACCGGATACTGTAGGTTGACACATGGCCCCAGCAGCCCCGGCCAGTACGTCATGACTACCTGGCCATCTTCACTATACACTGCTGGTCGAGGGTCCTAGGAGGCGGCGAGTGTCGGGGAGGGAAGAGGAGTTTTTAAATCAAGAAGACTGCACCTGCCCGTCCTCCCTGCCCGTCCCCCCTGCCCCTCCCCAACCAGCTGTCCTCCTCTATGAAATATAAAGTAGTGTTTACAGTAAGGGTATGTTTTATCTCTAAATTTATGTAATTTTTAAATAGAAAAATCCGTCTGAACTGAATCTGAAGGTACACTAATATAACTGTTCCGACGACAGATTTATTATAACCGATCAATACCAGTCCCCAGATCGCCCCCTGTCTCTGGGGAGGTGTCGCCTGTTCTTGGTGGGGGTGAACCCACTATGGGGTGACGTCTGTGTGTAAGGTGGCAGTTTCTTGGGGTTGATGTCTGGTGCTGTAAGGAAAAGGCTGATCTCTGGGGGTCACGTAAAGTATATGTTAAATCTTCCGTTCTCTGGAGGGGCGTGTGGTAAAGGTAAGGGATACCGTCTCAGGGGGGGCGGCTTCAGGGGCATGTAGGTCTTCTAGTGCTCAGGGGTGAATTTAAATCGGTGTTGGGGGCGCTGTTCTCTGGGGATAGAGGAAGAGAGGTGGACGCCTTGTGTAGGACGCCCACCCCTTGTGTAGGACGCCCACCCCTTGTGTAGGACGCCCACCCTTGTGTGGACGCCCTACCGTGGACCCACCCCTTGTGTGGGACGCCCCACCCCTTGTGTGGGACGCCCACCCCTTGTGTAGGACGCCCACCCCTTGTGTGGGACGCCCCACCCCTTGTGTTGGACGCCCACCCCTTGTGTGGACCCCACCTGTGGACGCACCCCTTGTGTGGGACGCCTACTGGACGCCCCACCCCTTGTGTGGACACCTTGTGGGCGCCCGCACTTGTGTACGCCCCCCTTGTGTAGGACGCCCTACCCCTTGTGTAGGACGCCCCCACCCTTGTGTGGGACGCCCCACCCCTTGTGTAGGACGCCCCACCCCTGTGTGGGACGCCCCACCCTTGTGTGGGACGCCCCACCCCTTGTGTGGGACGCCCCACCTTGTGTAGGACGCCCCACCCTTGTGTGGGACGCCCCACCCCTTGTGTGGGACGCCCCACCCTGTGTGGGACTCCCCGGCCAAGACATCAAAGTATTGAAGGCAGGTGGGAAGAAACAACCCCCCTCCTAAAAGACGTAGGAGAGAGACAGAGGAGATGCAGGAGAGAGACAGAGGATAAAGATAGGGAGAGAGACGGGGGATAGATTAAATATAGGAGAACCAGGAGAGAGACGTAGGAGGGAGGAGTTAAGGAGAGATAGGAGAGAGATACAGGTAGGGGAGAGACAGGTGGGGGAGACAGGAGAGAGAGCAGGTGGGGGAGACAGGGAGAGAGAGACAGGTGGGGAGACAGGAGAGCAGGGGGGAGGGGAGAGAGGGTGGGGGAAGGTGGGAGAGGGAGAGAGACAGGTGGGGAGACAGGTGGGGAGAGAGGAGAGAGAGACAGGTGGGGGGAGAGTTGGACGATTACAATAAGACAATTGCACAAGTTTTAAGTCAGGGAAATAAATCAAAGAAACTCTGATGTCTTTAACGATTGAAGGAAGATTAACCTGTCTTGGGGGAGGGAGGAGGAAGAGGGAGAGAGGAGGAGGGAAGAAGAAGTGGGAAGGAGGAGGATGAAGAGAATGAGGAAAAGAAGGGGAGGAGGAAGAAGAAGAGGTGGTGGAGGAGAAGAGAGGAGGAGGAGGGAGGGAGGTTCTGAAGGTGGAAGGAGGAGGAATATCTAGTGTTTGTTTTGTTGTTTGCGATTGTTTGTTTATTTCTTTGTTGTTGTTTGCTATTGTTTGTATATTTATTTGTTTGTTCCTTACTCTTGTTTGCTTCTTTGTTTTGTCGTTGTTGGCAAGTTTGTATATTTGTTTGTGGTTGATGTTGTTTGCCCTTGTTTGGTTAATTCTTTCTTTGTTGTTTGTTATTGTGTTTACTTGTGACGCATGATATAAACATTACGAGAGTCCATTTTAATTCAGCTCTGTCTAATATAAGTCATTCTTAAGCCTGACTGGTGCTGAGCCGTACATGTTCAGTGTTTTAAAGTGTAATGGGATCAGAGAGGGAGAGAGTGAGAGAGATATAAATATTTACTTCAAACTAGTTGCATCTCTCTCTCTCTCTCTCTTAAAACTTGCCTGACAGGTGAGTGTAAGTGAGGAGAGACCGAGAGGGAGGGAGAGTGGCCAAGGGAGAGAGGGAAGGGGCGAAAGAGGGGTACAGTAGGATTGATTTAGGGGTCGAGAGGGAGAAGGAGGAGGGAGAGGGAGGTGAGGGGCATGGACCAGGGAGGGTGAGAATGGACCAGGGAGGAGGGGAGACATGGACCAAGGGAAGTGAGGGAGACACGGAACCAAGGGAGAAGGAGTTGAGAGGAAGGGAGAGGGTGAGCTAATTGTTTACCAAAAGCTTACAGAAGGACCCAGGAGGAAGGGAGGAGGAGGGGGGAGGGAGGGAGGGGGGACCGTGACACACAAGTTCAGGAACCACTCAAAACTTTCTCCCCAGCCACTGTTAGTCCTGCCACCAACGGTAATGTCCTCTTGGTGAAAGTTATTAGAAAGAACTGTTGGTGAAATCTATTAGAAAGTGTTGGTGAAAGTGTTGGTGAAAGGTGTTAGAAAGTGTTGGCGAAATTTATCAGAAAGTGTTGGTGAAAGGTGTTAGAAAGTGTTGGCGAAAGATGCTAGAAAGTGTCGGCGAAAATTGTTAGAAAGTTCGGAAATGCTATTGAAATGGTTGTTGTAAGTTATTAGAAAGTAATGTTGGTGAAAGTTGTTAGAAAGACCAGTTAGTGGAAGTTGAGTTGTTAAGAAGGACCTATTAATGAAAGTTATTAAACAGCTTGTTGGTGGAAGTTAATGTGAGAAACTGCTGGTGAAAGTTATTAGGAGGGATGTGTTGATGAGTTATTATGTGATAGTGAAAGTTATTTAGGAAAGTGCTAGTGAAAGTTATTGATAAAGTACTAGTGAAAGTTGTTTAAGAAAGTGCTAGTGAAAGTTATTGATAAAGTGCTAGTGAAAGTTATTGATAAAGTACTAGTGAAAGTTGTTTAAGAAAGTGGTAGTGAAAGTTATTGACAAAGTACTAGTGAAAGTTGTTTAAGAAAGTGCTAGTGAAAGTTATTGAGAAAGTGGTAGTGAAAGTATTGTGTGGTGATAGGGGGGACGGGCAGAGGTAATGTGCTTAACCTCACAGCTTAACCACAAATAGCTTCAGAGCTTAACATCACAGCTTAACCTCACAGCTTAACCTCACAGCTTAACCTCACAGCTTAACTTCATAACGTAACCTCACAGCTTAACCTCACAGCTTAACCTCACAGCTTAACTTCATAACTTAACCTCACAGCTTAACTTCATAACTTAACCTCACAGTGTTGGTGAAAGTTAATAGTGAAAGATAATTTTTCCAGTATTATTATAAGATTATAGGAATTATAATTAAAACGAATTATTGCGTAGAATAATCCACAATTGGGGCGAATAAATTAGTGAAAGTAGAGGTGAAAGTTATCGTCCAGGGGAATAATTGGGAATAATGGATGAATTAATTACACCCTCATGAATTATTGGAAAACGGGTTAGAATTATCGAGTGTAGATTATTGGGGGTGTCAGTAGGTCCAAATTATACTCTAGTAAATTAGTATAAGAATCTCTATAATTTTGTGAGTTACTGAAACATGATGGAAATTATTATCTAATGAATTATTGGAGAGAGAAAAAATAATCCCCTTTCCCACCTCTTGATTATATTGTATTTTTCCAATTAAAAAAATGAGTAATTATATAATCTATTATCAAATAATTAGGTTAAGTGATAATAGATGATATAATTACCTGACCTAACCTGACCTAACCTGACCTGACCTAACCTAACCTAACCTAACTAAACTTAGAATCATTAACTAAAAAAAAAAAAAAGTAAAATTTGTCCAAAAAAAATTATCTCTAGAATTTGAAGAGACTTTAGGACGTAGATGATGATTTTTAAATGAGCGAGAGATGGAAAGTTGAGAGAGAGTTGATGAGACGATAGAGGCAAGTTGGTTCCAGGAAGAGTTGATACGAGTTGTGGATTGATATAAATTGTGTGTGGGAGGAGGTGGAGGGGGTGTGTGTGTGTGGTGGGGGCTGTGTGTGAGAGAGAGAGAGAGAGATTTGTCCATCCAGATCTGCTCAAGCAAGTTGCGTGTGTGTGAAACAGAACTGAGAGTAGGAGCAGGTCCCTAGTGTGAGGAGAGTGTGTGGGGAGGTGTGTGGTGAGGGAGAGTGTGTGGTGAGGGGAGGGAGGTGTGTTGTGGTGAGGGTGTGTTGTGGTAGTCAGTCATAGTTTGTAGCGTTGTGTGTTGTGTGATGTTTCTGTGGTAGTGTGTGGTAGGATATGATAGTGTGGTAGAGTGTGGTGCGGGAGGGTGTAGTGGGCTAAGTTAGAGTGTGGAAGAGTGTGGTAGGTTCGATTAGAATGTGTAAAAGGTGTGTTAG
>NW_024714006.1:225000-270000 GCF_018991925.1 Homarus americanus
ATCACTACTACCACCACCACTACTACCACCACAACTACCACCAATATAATTAACACTACTGATACCATAATTACCAACACCTATAACCTGGGTTTGGTGTGTGTGTGAGGAGGAGGAGGAGGAGGAGGAGGATGTAGGAGCAGGTGAGAAGGAGGAAGAAGAGGAGGAGGAAGAGGAGGAGGAGGAGGAGGAGGAGGAGGATGGGGCAAGACACTTGTTGCTGCATCATTTAACTTTTTACTGTGAGAAACAAATGTCTTGACTCACTCCCTCCTTCTCTTCCTTTCTCCCTCCCTCCTTCCCTCCCACCTTCCTTCCCTCCCTCCCTCCCTCCCTCCTTCCCTCCTTCCCTCCCTCCCTCCTTCTCTCCCTACCTCCCTCCCTCGCTTCATATTATTTTGTTCATTTTTTTAGTTATTAATAATACAGATTTATTCTCCGATGGTGTACCGGATTTTTTTTATTCCATTCAACATTTATTTAATTTATTTCCTCCAGATTTATTCTCTTGGCGAGGTATTTTCTGACTCCTCGTTTTAAACAACATCTCGGGGTTAACTTTGTCTCGTGTTGTAATGAAGAAGGAATTTATTCTTATTGTAGAAGTTTGTGAAGGAAGGTGTTTTTTGGTGACGGAAACCCATTATAATTTTATTTATTTTTTTTTTTTATTATTTTTTCTATTTTGTTTTTTTCAGGAATTTATATTGAAGTTAAGTGGGATAATTCTTGGACATCTGTTTGTTTGTTTTTTAAGTTGTATTCCTTATATTAACAAGTGTAAGAAGTGCATGTGTCTACCTGTTAATTATATACACCTGTTTACCTGTTATACACACCTGTCTAGCTGCTAATTATACACACCTGTACCTGTTAATTATACACACCTGTTTACCTGTTAATTATACACACCTGTACCTGTTAATTATACACACCTGTTTACCTGTTAATTATACACACCTGTACCTGTTAATTATACACACCTGTTTACCTGTTAATTATACACACCTGTTTACCTGTTAATTATACACACCTGTTTACCTGTTAATTATACACACCTGTCATACTTATTTTCGACTTGTCATTGTATATCTTCTCTAGTTTCATCTGGTTAAAATGGTGGAATTATTTTGACTGTGTGTGTGTGTGTGTGTGTGTGTGTGTGTGTGTGTGTGTGTGTGTGTGTTCCTGCCTCCCATACCATATTTTCTTTCCCAGGTGTTGGACTCTCACCATCTGACAGGTGGTGTACAGTAGGTGGGAGACGAGGCCTTTAAATCTTAATACCGACAAGGGTTTTTTTGTGTTGTGTGTGGGGGGATTTTCTGACACATTCATATGGGGTGTGGGGTTGTGTGTGGGGGGCAAGTGGAGGCCAGGTGTGTGTGTGTGTGTGTGATCATAAGGTTGACCCGCCATCTATACACATGGTTCTAACTGACACGTCCTCCTTAACCAGGTATGGCGGTCAGGTTAGGCTTGTTAAGGAAGGTCAAAGGTCAGTTGGTGGCGGCGGCGCGGTGTGTGTGTGTGTGTGTGTGTGTGTGTGTGTGTGTGATAGCAATAATAATTAATGGTTTATTGAAAGAGCATGGCACCAGAAGGCTGAAAATACAGTTATATAATTGGGGAATGGGTCACTTAATTGACAAATAACATAAGTGATACAAATATGATATATAATAACTAGGTGGGGAGAAGGTCATACTACAGGGCAAAAAGGTAAGATTGACCAGGAATGAATACACTGGTTGATTACAAGTTGTTGATAATTTTTACAATGGCTTGGACTGGGCTGTTCCTATAGCGATCAGTACGTGCTCGTATGGGCTGGATGCTGTTACAGTATCGAACAGCAATTCGCGGACGAGGTGGGTGTTTTTTTGTGTGTTTTTGTTTGTTTGTGTGTGTGTGTGTGTGATGAGCACCATAATGGATCACCTCGCCACTGTAAATAGATTTACCATTAGTTTGGCACCATTAATATGTTGGTGCCGTGTCAGCTCCTTGTTTATGTCTTGGTGCCATTAGTGTATCTCTCTCTCTCTCTCTCTCTCTCTCTCTCTCTCTCAGCATCATCAATATTAATTACTCGCCTCGAAGATAAAAATTTTTTTAACTCGGTCTCATTTTCTACTTCACTATATCCTTTAGAGTTAGACGGACGGTGGCTGGTAAAATAATGTGGTGTGATGGTGGTGGTGGTGGATGGCGGTGGTGTGGATGGTAGTGGTGGTGGATGGTGGTGGTGGTGTGCAGTGGTGGTGGTGTGTGGATGGTGATGTGGATGGTGGTGGTGTGGGTGGTGGTGGTGGTGTGCATGGTGGTAGTTATGATGTGGACGGTAGTGGTGGTGTGGGCCTAACGTTTAGAATACATACATACATACATACATACATACATACATACATACATACATATTTTACATGCATATACTTTTATAGGTACAGGTATGCTGTGTAATAATAATAATAATAATTAACGGTTTATAGAAAGAGCATGACAGCCGAAAGACTCAAAATATACAGTTACATAATTGGGGAATGGGTCACTTGATTGACAAATAATATACAAGTAACATAAGTGATACAAATATGATATATAATGACTAGGTGGGGAGAAGGCCATACTACAGGGCATTTCAACATAGTGACAGTGCAAAAGGCAAAATTGGCTGGGAGTAAATACACTGGTTGATTACTAGTTGTTGATAATTTTTATAATGGTTTGGACTGGGCTGTTCTTATAGCGATCAGTTCGTGCTCGTATGGGCTGGATGTATGTGTGTGTGTGTGTGTGTGTGTGTGTGTGTGTGTGTGTGTGTGTGTGTGTGTGTATTCTGGCAGGGATGGAAATCATTTAATACACACACACACACACACACACACACACACACACACACACACACACACACACACACACACACACACGCACGCACACAAGGTTATTACTCTGTTATTAGACATCATAATCGACAGTTTTCACAAGGTCAAGATTATAACGGGTTGATAACGATACTATATTCTGAACTAACGAGAGCGATAACTAAACGCTATAGTAACGTAGCAACATTACGACTAACCTAACCTAACCTTAACCTAACCCTAACCTAACCTAACCTAACCTAACCTAACCTAACATAACCTAACCAAACCAAACCTCAACCTAACCTAACCTTGTATCTTCCTCCATTTCATCGTTGTTAGAAGCGGAATCAATAAGGTCTCAATTAGGTCAAAATAATGCCATTAATAACGAGGGTAGACACTAACAGCTAACGACCAGAATGACGAAGATGCGGTCTATTCTCAAAGGTTCTTCTGCCCCCCGCCGTGTTGTTAGGAGGAGGTAGCAGTATAAATGAAAATGGGGGGTCCGTCAAAATAGCGTCATTACGGCCGTATGCAAATCGGGTCCACGGTGAGATCGGTATATCGGAAAGGTGTTAGCGGTAATCGGGGTGATGGAGTGATGTGGTGGTGGTGGTGGTGATGGTGGTGGTGATGGTGATGGTGGTGATGGTGGTGGTGGTGGACGGTGGTAGTGGACGGTGGTAGTGGACGGTGGAGGTAGAGACGGATCACTCTCACAATTTTCTCTCTCGACGACCAATTTCCTCCAGCTGCGAGTAATTTTCCTCACCTGTGAGCAGCGGTGTTACCTGTCCTGCGGTGAGGCTTATTTTTCCTCACCTGGCACCTCTACCGACCCAGATTGATAATTTTCCTCACCTGTCCATAAATTTTTCCTCACCTGTTCAATAATTTTCCTCACCTGTTCATTGATATTTCCTCACTTGTCTCACTTTTCCTCACTTGTTCATAAATTTTTCCTCACCTGTTCATTAATTTTCCTCACCTGTTCATAAATTTTTCCTTTCCTGATCATGAAATTTTCCTTACCTGTTAATTGATATTTCCTCACCTGTTCATTAATTTTCCTCACCTGTTCATTAATTTCCCTCACCTATCCATCAACTCTTTCCTCACCTGTGAACCATCCATCGTACAGTTTCCTCTCCTACGCGCAGTAATTAAAGTACTTCTTATATTATCAACTGGGATAAAAAAATATATATCTATAAATCAATAAAAACTATAAAAATTAATAAAAAACTAGAAAAAATATAAAAAAACTGTAGAAATTAAAAACTCCCAAATCAAACAACATGGAAAAAATATATAGTCACTCTTAGACCATGATTATTTGTGTTTAATTCTGTCGATAAACTTGGGTTAGACGGACGTACAGAGTGACAGACAGGACAGGTAGATAGATGGACAGAGAGACAGATAGACGGACAGAGGAACAGATAGCTGGACAGACAGGCAGATAAGACTGAAGGTTCGAATGTCCTTCAAGTGACGCATTGCGGGGTATAATAATGTGTTGTGACGATGCAGTACAAATGTAGCCCTTGTAGTGTAGTGTGTCAAGGGCTGTACTCAGGGAGGTGTTGTCTCAGCTGATCAACATGAACAAACCTCCACGTGACTGTCTCAGCTGATCAACATAAACAAACCTCCACGTGACTGTCTCAGCTGATCAACATAAACAAACCTCCACGTGACTGTCTCAGCTGATCAACATAAACAAACCTCCACGTGACTGTCTCAGCTGATCAACATAAACAAACCTCCACGTGACTGTCTCAGCTGATCAACATAAACAAACCTCCACGTGACTGTCTCAGCTGATCAACATAAACAAACCTCCACGTGACTGTCTCAGCTGATCAACATAAACAAACCTCCACGTGACTGTCTCAGCTGATCAACACAAACAAAACCTCCACGTGACTGTCTCAGCTGATCAACATAAACAAACCTCCACGTGACTGTCTCAGCTGATCAACATAAACAAACCTCCACGTGACTGTCTCAGCTGATCAACATGAACAAACCTCCACGTGACTGTCTCAGCTGATCAACATAAACAAACCTCCACGTGACTGTCTCAGCTGATCAACATGAACAAACCTCCACGTCACTGTCTCAGCTGATCAACATGAACAAACCTCCAGGTGACTGTCTCAGCTGATCAACATGAACAAACCTCCAGGTGACTGTCTCAACACAATCTCATAAACACCTCCTTGGCAGCGTCAGGTGAGAGCCCCGTCAAGCCGCATTGCACAAAAATTATCGTCGACCTCCTCCTCCTCCTCCTCCTCCTCCTCCTCTTCCTCCTCTTCCTTCCACTCTCCACTGCGACAGTCACCAAGCAACAACCTCACCAGAATGTAATTAAGCATTTTGAAGTGTTGTCGTGCCCGAGGTAGATAACTCCCCGACACTGCAGAGTTGATCTAGTGGTTTAAGGTTGCAGGGGGTAGTAGGCTGCATCTCACGGCACTCTGACCCTTGTGAGCACCCGGACACAGGGCTTAGGATGGTGTCGGGTATTATGGTAATGGAGATGCATATTTGGTAGGAGGAGGAGGAGGAGGAGGAAGAGGAAGAAGAGGAGGAGGAGGAGGAGGAAGAGGAAGAAGAGGAGGAGGAGGAGGAGGAGGATGGGTACTCTAGCAGGCAATGGGGGTCGAGTTTCGTCTTCATTTGCATAGTGAACAGATGTGTCCTACTTATGGAATATTTTATGGCTTGTGTCCATATGAGTTATGGGAGCGTGGTGAAGGGTGGAGGCTCTTAGTGGAGGAGGGGGAGAGGGGGGAGGAGGGGGGGACCCATAGTTGCTTAGTGAGTTGTTATGGTAATCTAAGTAGCTGCTCGGGGCCCTGGAGAGCTGTAGACCTTGACTCATACACAGACTCAGTGATTTAATAACCTAATAGTGAGTGATTTATACAGTGAGCCTCCCTCCCCCCCCTCCTCCATCAACCACAACAATAACAACCTCAACAACCACAACAACAACCACAACACAAACAACAACAACATATAATAAACCAACAAAACCACAAATATCAACAGGGACAAAATAATTTAATGACACATAAATAACATTAACGACACCCTGATTTCACCTGCTCCTTGACCCACCACCTGTACCAGTTGGCCTCACACACACACACACAACCCACTGACGAAGAGTTGTAACTATAACCCGGGCGATGATAATGGTTCTCTGTCTGTCTGTCTGTCTGTCTGTCTGTCCGTGGTTGTAGGAATAGTGTGATTGGTTGTAGTCATGTTGTAATTGGTTGTAATTTGATTGTGTTATGACAGAATTTCCCCTAAAAATGATAATAATTTTCCTCCATCCAGGTCAATATCCATACAGGTAACTGACCCAGGTAATACAGGTGAGTTACCATTAGGGGAAGTTATTAGTGTCTGGAGGAAATGAGTGTGATTGGTGGATATTTTTAGAGGTGATTTTTTTAGTGTGTGTGATTGATAGTGGTGTTTTTTTTAAGGTTATTGAACTGTCTGAGTTATTTAATTTCATGTTTGTTTACTGTGAGAGTGATGTTCGTTTTGTTTGTAAGGTAATCAAGGACTTTGTTTGTTCTTGTTTGTATACCTGCAGTGTTAAGGTACTGTTGAGTATTGAACAAGACCACGATAGGGCTCACCACCTGTCATGTTATAAATTAATGGTATATTATATAGATCTCTTATCACTTACCTGCATAATTAAATATATATACAATTTATATTTATTCGCACACTTTATTATATTAATGCGTGTTGACCATATTCCCAAAAATAATTTCTGTGGGGTTACAATCACACTATCACACCCCTAGTTGGGCCAGTCGTTACCTGTGAGCCCCTGACCCTGCTCTCACCATATGGACGGAGCAGCGATTGTGAAGGGGGACAAGAGGTATTGTAGACAAGCACCTGGGCCTGGGCTCCATAGTTGTTTGGGCTCCTTCCTCCAGTTACTAGTATGTTTGGGTCCAGCACAAAGACATCCACATATGATTATATCTCAATTTTAATTATTAGCCATTTGGTACGTGTCCGGTGACCATCTGAGTTCAATAAAATAGTCTGGTGTTAATAAAATAATATAAATTACGTCCCTATAGTGAAGGGTTATTTAATAAAATTGTAATTGTGGGTTGTGACGTGCATGACTTCACACATGCTAAACTGTTCTGTCGTTAAGTGCTGTCAAACATTATACCAATATCTCTCTGTGATTTGTGTATGTAAAATTGTTCTTTGAATTACGTCATTACGTTTTAAGTGACTATTGTGTAAGGAAAATTGGCATGGTGTTAAGGCCATCCTGTCTTCTGGTCTATCCCGGTCTATAGTCAAGCTGTTAACAGTATGCCATAGGGAGTATATACAGACGACCTGATAAATACAACGCAGACATTCTTGTATCACACTGACAGTAATATTATATCAGCTGTTAACAATCTGTCCCACAAGATCGTCTGGATGATAGTCGACAGGTCGGGCTGAGTGAGGATGAAATGTCGGTACTCTTTATCGCATGAAATTATACAGACTGTGTGTCATCATACAAGGTTCATGACATTGTTTTCACTGTACATTATTTGTCTACCTGCACTACCTGTATATAGTGTGAACCTACATTATCCATATACACGGTGAATCAATGTAAACTTGTATAGAGATTTTGATAAATAAAACTGAACTGAAACTCACCCACACCTTCCACCTCACCCAGCTGTAGAGTGGAGTAAGTGAAACATGGAACCCACCCACACCTTCCACCTCACCCAGCTGTAGAGTGGAGTAAGTGAAACATGGGTGGGCGGGACCGTAGAGTTGTGTACATACCTCGCACGTTTAGGGTGTGTACAGTACCTCTTGTGTACTGAAGGCTTAGGTTATGTTAGGTTAGTATTTAATAGGCTAGGTTAGGTTGAGTTAGTATTTTATATCTATACTACCAGGACCTTGAGGCTTAATTTTCATCTTAATATCAATCACCACTGGATCCCGTTTTCCTGAGAATTTAAATTTATTTATTTATTTTTTGCTAATATCATGATTTTATTTCGTTCATTCTTCTCTCTTATTAACAATTAAATGTATTTATATTTTTTCTATAATTAACGGTAATGATATTAATTTTTATGACCTCATTATCACGGGTCAAAGGTCAGAGGTATTTAGATAAGTGTCTCCTGTCGTTTTCTCATGTCGGGGTAATTTGTCCCGTTTTTATATATATAGTTTTTTCGCCATTTGTTTGTTTGTTTGTTTGTCAGTATTTATCTTTATTGTTTGTTGCGTTTGATGATATTTTTTATGCCCTGGTTCGTTCACCCGAGGGATGTATTGATTAACACCTGTTTGTCCGTGTTCGTGTACGTGTGTTCGTGACCTTTCTCCCGGCCGTGTTTGTAGTGGATTAAGTGTTAAGTGTAGTTAAGTATCCAGGGCAGAGCAGTTGAACATTTTCAGACGTGTGTGTGTGTGTGCATAGAGAGAGAGAGAGTGTAGCAGTATTTCTCAAGCAATGTTTACGGTCTTGATCCAAGGGGGGTGGGGGAAAGGGAAGGGGGTGGGGGTCAGGGAGGAGCTGGGGGCCAAAGGGGAGGGGTGACGACCATGATCTTGTGAGTGTGACAGGTTGCTGCTTCACTCAAACACGACCCCTCAGAGACACCACAACGTGTTTGCTGTGTGTGTGTGTGTGTGTGTGTGTGTGTGTGTGTGTGTGTGTGTGTGTGTGTGTGTGTGTGTTTTATACGTGGTAAAACAATATTATCCACATACACAGAATATTTATTGAGATGCGAGTTGGTTACTACTTATGAGCATAATAAGTCTAATAAATTATAGGGGCTTTAATATACTCGGTTGAAAAGGCAATTAATCATACTCAATAATATTAAATGAAAGAGACGAATAATTATAATTCTTCAAGTTGATTCATTATATTAATTACCTTATAATACCCGTATAATAAGACTTTAGACTAATTAATACTTCCTCATTAACACATCTTTAGTTTTAATTAGCCTCGCCAAGGACCTATTCTTATGATCGCTGCTTAAGACTGATTCATTATGCATTGAATCCTAACTCACACATCATTATACTCTTTCAGTCGTAATTGAGAAGCATTATAGGTGGAAAATATACATACACTAACCTTCAGCTTTTGTCTGATATTTAATAATGCTCTGTAAATCTGGTCCTTAATCCCCGGGTTAATGTTTTAGTTGTGGATTACTGAAAGCTGGAGCATTATAGATTAAAAATGGTCTTGTGAACTGAATTTTCTGAGGCATTATGAATTAAAATGAATTCTGGATTATATAGTCTTGTTTGTTTATAAACCATTAGAGCATTACTAGTTTAATGGTGTTGTAAGATTACTCCCTATTCTCTCCCTTATTCTCTCCCTTATTCTCTCCCTCTCTCCTTAACTCTCCCTAATTCTCCCTTTACTTCCCTTACCCTCCCCTTATCCTCCCTACATTCCTATATACCACCCAATCCACTCTTAACTCCCCCCTCTCCCCTCCCCCTCCCTTCCTACAGTCTCCCCTTCTCCACCCCCCCCTCCCTCCCCCCCCTCCTCCCTTCCTACAGTCTCCCTACCCTCCCTCACTCTCTCCCTCCTACAGTCTCCCCACCTCCCTCACCTCTCCTCCTACAGTCTCCCCACCCTCCCTCACTCTCTCCCCCTCACAGTCTCCCTACCCTCCCTCACTCTCCCTCCCACAGTCTCCCCCCTCCTCCCTCCTCCCACAGTCTCCCCACCTCCCTCACTCTCTCCCTCCTACAGTCTCCCCTACCTCCCTCACTCCCTCCTCAGCCCCATCCCCCCCATACTCCCCTATTCTAACCCACTCACGTAGTCTCCCAGGCGGCGGTGAGAGGCAGGAGGAAGTCAACCCTCTTTATTCTGACATATTCACCTTAATGTGAGTGTTTTACGGTACCATCCGGCCCCTCTCATCCCTCTCCTCTCCCCTCTTCTCCTTCCCTACCTCCCTCTTTTCTCCCCTCACCTACCCCCTCTCTCCTCCTACCTCCCCGTGTGTGTGAATGTGGCCCTTCACGCGGTGTCATACAGAGGTAGAGGTGTCGTACGTGAGGTGTCAGAACCACACACACACACACACACACACACACACACACACACACACACCTCACTTATATAACACCATCTGTGAGGAGTTACTACACCACGTGTCTGCTGTTCAACACCTCAGCTCACAAGATCTACGTGACTTCCTGTAAACATTAATCTGTATGTTCACTGTATGTTCCTTCACCTTTCTAAGAAGACTTTTGTTAAACCACCAATGTATGTAATAAGTCATTTATGTCCAATGTATTTTTTCAGCCTTCGGCTGCAGAACTATTTTCAATAAAACCGTTAATTATTATATTATGATTACACACACACACACACACACACACACACACACACACACACACACACACACACACACACACACACACACACTATATAATGTATCATTAAATATCTTCATCTCAGAGTTTTCTCCTTAAAGTCCAACTCGACAGCTGTGACTCAGGTGTCATCTGTTGTCATAAAGTGTCATGTGTCGTAAACTTGACTCATCTTTCATCTGCTGTGTCATATAAAAGGGTTCGTTTGTTGTCTGCAGTGTCATAAAACGGCATGTGTCATTAGGTACACAAACGTCTCTCGTATACACACATACACACACACACACACACACACACTCACACACACACACACACACACACACACACACACACACACACACACACACACACACACACCACACACACACGACCACTTAACCCCAGGCCAATCATAACACGACCACCTGAACGGCCCAGGTCGTTTAGGAACACGACTAAGGTGACGACGTCGAGAGCTAGGAGGGCAGGAGGGGGTCGGGAGGCAGGAGGTGGTCGGTGGGGGAGAGAGGGAGGGCGGAGGTGGTGGGGGGTAAGGTGGAGGTGGTCGGTGGTGGGAGGAGGGGGGAGGGAGGGGAATGACAATAACAATACATTTCCAAGGTTGTTTCAACTGGCAGTCCAACACGCACTTAACATTCTCTCCTCCCCCCCCCCTCCATCCCTCGCCTCTCCTCTTCTTTCTCTCTCTCCTTCCTACCTCTCCCTCTCCCTTATATCTCCTTCCCTCCCTCTCCTTCCCTACCTCTCTCCCCCTTCTCCTCTCCTTCCTCTCCTTCCTTTCATCCCACTTCTTCTCACCCCTCACCTTTCTTACCTCTGTCCTCACTTCCTTTTTCCGTCATCCTACAGACTCTCCCTGAAAGGTGGTCATTAATCTTCCCAGGTAGGGCGAAGGACCCTTGTTCATTCTTTACCTAGGCAAAGGTAAGTATGTATGTAGCGACCTGTGGTGTAATAGTCAGCACGTTTGCCTCGCAAGCGAGTGGACCTTGGTTTGATCCCCGGGCAGGGGTGAAACTATTGACAGGTTTCTTTACGCCATTTGCCTCTGTCTACCCAGCAGTAATTGGGAACCTGGATGTTAATCGATTTGCGGATCGTGTTCCCGGGTAATGGTTAGCCAGTGCAGTTGGCGAGTTGTCCGGTCTTCGGACTATTCCTTGACACTGGATCAGCTCGTTAACTCAGGGTGTAGTTGTGGTGTTGGGGACAGCTTTACACCTTAAACACTGGTCATGCAGCTGTTACTCAGGTGGTTGTTGTGACAGCTTCTACACCTTAAACACTGGGTCATGCAGCTCGTTAACTCAGGGTGTGGTTGTGGTGTTGGCAACAGCTTCTACACCTTAAACACTGGGTCATGCAGCTCGTTAACTCAGGGTGTGGTTGTTGTGTTGGCGACAGCTTCTGCAATTTAAACACTGGGTCATGCAGCTCGTTAACTCAGGGTGTGGTTGTGGTGTTGGCGACAGCTTCTACACCTTAAACAAATTCACGCCGAGGAGGTCCTAGCGCCGGCCATCCTCGTACACAAGTGTTCCCATAATTTTTCAACTAAATCTTCAAAAGAAAATGATTTGTGTTGGAGATAAATGATATAAAAAAAACAATCACTACCATCACCATATCTTTTAATTTATCTTAACATTGACGTAAAACTTTGAAACAGTAACGAAAATAATGACAGGAATTTTTATCGTGTCCTCCCCGTCTCGCGAACTTTCAATTTGATTTTCAGATTGTCGCCAAATTATTTAGTTCAATTTATAGATATTTACCAAAATATTCGGTTCAATTTATTTGATGTTCGTCAATAAGATTGGTTTAATTATCAGATCTTCTCGAAACACACTTAAACGTTCATCAGATCTTCTCCAAACACACTTAAACGTTCATCAGATCTTCCAAAACACACTTAAACGTCTATCAGATCTTCCAAACACACTTCTAAACGTTCATCAGATCTTCTCGAAACACACTTAAACGTTCATCAGATCTTCTCCAAACACACTTAAATGATCAGATCCTCTCCAGAACGCAACTCTCACCCGTAAGACGCATCATCCCGTGTTCAGATAGTCTCCGGTGACGCAACAATTCAGCTTTGGTTTGTCGAGAGCTGAACGACAATGCAAAACGACGTGGAGGAGTTTAAGTGGGACATTACCTCCAGAGTAGTATGCAAATGAGGTGGTGGGGCCCCTGTGAACACCTGCCGGGGGAGGTTATACCGGGGGCACGACCGGGAGAGGAGGGAATACCGGTACTATTTTGTGTGGAGTTATTAGTATATTGGTCTGGAATTGCCGTGGTATACAATTGACTAGCCAGAACCGGGAGGAATATACCAGTATAAAGTACCAGTACATCTCTACCACACTACCGGGACAGCAAAACAGGGTGTAAAGGTGTTGCAAGTTTACCTGTTAGTATATTAGTTAGTGCATGTGCGTTTGTGAGTATGTGTACGTATGTGTTTGTGTGTGTTTGTAAGTAATTATGCGGAGGTATGTTATGAGGTGTGTGTGTGTGTGTGTGTGTATGTGTGTGTGTGTGTGTGTGTGTGTGTGTTTATACCTGTGTGTGGATATGAATGTATGTTTGTATTATTACCCGGACACAAACGAACAAATACTAAGAAATAAAAAAAAACCCTGATCTCGTAATCTGATACACACAGCAAGTTGGTTAGGTTAGGTTATATTATGCTGGTTCAGTTAATGTTAATCTAGGTTAGTTTAGGTTATGTCATGTCACGTTAGGTTAAATTTGGTTAGGTTAGGTTATGTTACAGTTGATTAGGTTAGGTTGGCTCAGTAATGATATGTTACATTATATTGAGGTTACGTTAAATTTGGTTAGGTTAAGTTAGGTTACAGCGATTAGGTTAGGTTGGCTCAGTAATGTTATGTTACATTATATTGAGGTTACGTTAAATTTGGTTAGGTTAGGTTATGTTACAGTTGATTAGGTTAGGTTGGCTCAGTAATGATATGTTACATTATATTGAGGTTACGTTAAATTTGGTTAGGTTTCTGTTACTTAATGTTACATTTGGTTATGTTTCTGTTACTTCATGTTACATTTGGTTAAGTTGAGTAAAGCTCATATATGTCTGTGTGACCTATGACCCCCCTTCCTCTGAGACGAATATCATTACAACACCAGCCATCATATTACACCTGCCCCACCTGTACCCTTATGCAAATGACGCCGTAATTAAACATTTTCACCGCCACCTCTAGACACGATAAACCTAATGTTCTTTTAACGTACAGCAATTTCACACTAAATATAAATATGATTTGTTTGAAGGTTAGGTTAGGTTAGGGTAGGTTAGGTTAGGGTAGGTTAGGGTGGATAGGGAAGGGTAGGAGGCGGAGGTCAGTATGAGGGAGGAGAGGATGTTAGGTAAGGGAGGGGAAGGGAGGGGGCGTCTCATGCAGGAAGAATTTCATGGATTGTGATTCTCAAATTCCTGTCTGGAATCTAATCCTGGAATTCTACCTCAATGACCTCCTCCTCCTCCTCCTCCTCTTCCTCTTCCTCCTCCTCCTCTTCCTCCAATCATTGTTTACCCATATTCCCCGAAAAAGAAAATTACTCTTTCCCTCCAAATCCTAATCCCCTTCCCCCCCCTCCCCTCCCCTTTCCCCCGTCCCCTCCTCCCCTCCTCTCCCCACCCTCCTCCCCCCCTTATTTCTTCGTCCTATAGGCCTAGTCCCCGGGTAATTCCTTTTCCAATAGTTATTATTTTATATAGAAAGAATATATTGAATAAAAAATAAATTGAATGAAAAGAATAAAAAAAATTGAAAATAAGATTGAGAATTAATTATGATTTACCTTGAGAAATATTGTAATTGATTGGTATGTATGGATGTATGTATGTATGTATGTATGTATGTATGTATGTGTGTGTATGTATGTATGTATGTATGTGTGTGTTTGTATGTATGTATGTATGTATGTATGTATGTATGTATGTATGTATGTATGTATGTATGTGTGTATGTATGTATGTATGTGTGTGTGTGTGTATGTATGTATGTATGATATGTATGTATGTATGTATGTATGTATGTATGTATGTATGTATGTATGTAGGGGAGAGACAACTAGAGGAGGTCAAGTTGAGGAGAGAACTTGATGACGTCAGTGAGAGGGGTCGTTCTCTGCCCTCATTATTTACCCTCATATCCCCTCACCTTTACCTCATTTCCCCTCACCCTTACCTACCCCCCTCACCCTTACCTACCCCCCTCCCCTTCCTGCAGCATTTCCCCTCTCACTCAAGTCATTATTTTCCAATATAATTATCAATTTTCCACCCTCACCTCCCCCTCATCCTCCCCTCACCTCCCTCACCTCACCTCCCTCACCTCCACTCTCACCTCACCTCCTCATCCTCCTCACCTCCCTCACTCCTCACCTCCTCACCTCACTCTCCTCACCTCACTCTCACCTCCCTCACCTCTTCACCTCACTCTACCTCACTCTCCCCCAGCCCCCTCACCAAGTCTGATGTCAACCAACCCATCCGTGATATGAGATGAGGGGAATTAGAAGACCCAAGTGTACCTCCCTTTACTGTGTGTGTGTGTGTGTGTGTGTGTGTGTGTGTGTGTGTGTGTGTGTGTGTGGTCGTCGTCAGAGGTCAGTCAGCTGGCCACTCAGTTAGTCAGTCAGAACCAACGGCTGAGTGACAAAACTAGTAGAGAGAGAGAGAGAGAGAGAGAGAGAGAGAGAGATTAGTGTCAGCAGAACGAGCTTTTCAAGAGTGTCAGTAACTCTCTCTCAGGTGTTGTTACCTCACCATTGTCGTCGTCTCAGGTGAGTTGTTGTAACTAATTAACTCCCTCCCCAGGTAAAGGTGTGGGTTTGGCTATGTAAGGAAGTTTAATTGACTGTTGTTTATAAATAAAGTCACTTTGTAGCTTAAGTTTTGGGTGTAATCTGGTAAGGAGGAGGAGGTGGGGGATGGAGGAGGAGGGGGATGGGAGGAGGAGGGAGGTGGGGATGAGGAGGAGGAGGGTGGGGTGGAGGAGGAGGGAGGTGATGGAGGAGGAGGAGGGGGGATGTAAGGAAGAGGTGGTGGGGGATGGAGGAACAGGTGTTGGTGGAGGAGGAAGAGGTGGGGGGGAGGAAGAGGTGGGGGAGGAAGAGGTGGGGGGGGAGAAGAGGTGGGGGAGGAAGCGATGTTGATGGATAAGGGAGAGTTGGAGGAGAGGGAGTACCACAGGAAGGGAGTTAATGAATAGCTAGGGAGTGATTTGTGATTGGCCAGTCGTAATTATAGAGGGAGAGAGAGAGAGTTAGTGATTGGTTAAAAGTGCTGGCTCGTGATTGGGTAATGAATTCGAGGAAGAGCTGTAGGAGGTTATTGATTGGCTGGGGAAAAGTAGGTAATAGGATCGCTTTCCCTTCCATGTTTATCTACACTCTCCCCTCCCATCCCCTCCCCCTCTCTCCCCTCCCCCTCTCTCCCCCCTCTCCTCTCCTCCCTCCCCTCCCCCCTACCCAGAACGTGGAGTGCTTGTTAAAATTTGTAGTGTTTGGGAAGTGTCATTGCTTAACCTCATTACCGACTCTCTAGCGAACTGGGTTGTTAGATGATTATGGGGAGGTGGGGTGGGGTGGGGGAGGAGGTGGGGTGGGGGAGGGGTGGTGTGGGGTGTGGGGTGGGGAGGTGGTGTGGGGTGTGGGGTGGGGGAGGGGTGGTGGAGTGTGGAGGGGTGACAGAACTCTCCCCCAGGACATGGAGTGAGAGGATAGGGAGAAGGCATGTCCTCCTCCTCCTTCCTTCCTCCTCCTCCTCCTCCTCCTTCCCTCCTCCTCCTCCTCCTCCTCCCAGGAACTTACCTGCTAATTAGGAAGACTCTGAGGTATGAACTGATAGAAATATGACCGGAGGAAAAGTAGGCGTGGGAAGGTGTGAATACTAATGAGAGAGATTGGGGAGGAGACACAAGAGAGAGAGAGAGAGAGACGGGGGAGGAGACACAAGAGAGAGAGAGAGGAGACGGGAGGGAAGACATGAGAGAGAGAGACGGGGAGGAGACACAAGAGAGAGAGAGAGAGAGACGGGGGAGTGGAGATACAAGAGAGAGAGAGAGAGAGAGACGGGAGTAGACACAAGAGAGAGAGAGGAGACGGGGAGGAGACATAAAGAGAGAGAGAGAGAGAGAGAGAGAGACCATGGGGATACTTTTTACAACATTATCAACATGTAAAGTGAATGAACTGTGTGATGAATTTCGTGAATGTTGGAACCTGACCTGACCTGACCTAACCTGACCTGACCTGACCTGACCTGACCTAGAAATGATCATTGGGTTAATGTGATTACTTTGCCCAGAGTTTATTATTATTATTATTTATTATTATTATTATTATTATTATTATTATTATTATTATTATTATTATTATTATTATTATTATTATTATTATTATTATTATTATTATTTTTATTATTATTTTTATCAGAGAATATTAACTTCCATACGTTCCCATTGGCTGCAGTTGATCCGTCTCCACCAATCACACTATCGCATTATACACAAGAAGTTCTCATGGGTTACAGCTGATCTATCTCCACCAATTACGCTATCGTATTACTTGCAAGAAATTCTGATTGGTTGCAGCTGATCCCTCTCCACCAATCACTCTTATGCCGTACTCACAAGACTTTCTGATTGGTGGCGACCCATATATCTCCACCAATCTTGCTCTAGCATTACGCCACAAGGGATTCTGATTGGTTGCAGCTGATCTCTCTCCACCAATCATGGGCGATTTATATTCACGGTGCCTCGTGCTGAACTTTGTTGACTTTCCTTCCTTCCTTCCTTCCTTCCTTCCTCCAACCTCCTTGTAATCCTCCTCATTTGCCTCCCCCTCTCCCCCTCCTCCCCCCTCCCCCCTCCTCCTCAGTAGTAGTTATGAGGTGATTTAGACAATAGTTATCACAAGGCCCTTGACGCTTAGGACAGATTTGAAGGAGTGAATATTGTTGTTCCTTCACGCTAGTTTATGGAGGGAGAGAGAGAGAGGTGATGAAGGAGGAGATAGGGAGAGAAGGATAATAAGAGAGGAGAGAGAGAGGGGGTAGAAAGGTGAGGGAAGGATAAGATGGGGGAAGTAGGGAGGAAATAAAGGATGATAAATATGAATAATAATGAAGAGGAAGGATTGGTAGGAGGAAGATAGGGGGGATAAGGGAGAATAAAGGGAGGAAGGAGATAAAAAAGGAAGAATATGGAGACGTGTGGAGGTAGACTGACAAGAGGAGGAGGAGGAGGAGGAGGAGGAAGAGGAAGAGAAGGAAGAGGAGATACAATTTACACTACAAGTTTAATCAAATCATATAGGAAAAAAAGATCCATCCAAACACCTTTTTCGTAACAACAACAACCACAACAACAACCACAACAGCAACCACAACAACAACCACAACCAATAACAAAACATTACATTGAAAAGCCACCAGAATAAGGCATCTCTCAAGCCTCACTGTGATTGGCT
Source organism: Homarus americanus (assembly GCF_018991925.1). Taxonomy (NCBI): domain Eukaryota; kingdom Metazoa; phylum Arthropoda; class Malacostraca; order Decapoda; family Nephropidae; genus Homarus; species Homarus americanus. The sequence continues at coordinate 242,850 of NW_024714006.1, forward strand.
GTACCGACGAGAGTGACGCAACAGCTGATTGGCTAACACACTTCTTTAAATTATTCCTGCGTGTTCCTGGAGCCAGTCTCTGCCTTTTTCATCACAATATTTTGTTTTTTAAGTTTTACGTATTTTTTTTTTCGTGTGGTGTAAATTAAGCTTTTCTTGTGTGGTGTAAATTAAGCTTTTCTTGTGTGGTGTAAATTAAGCTTTTCTTGTGTGGTGTAAATTAAGCTTTTCTTGTGTGGTGTAAATTAAGCTTTTCTTGTGTGGTGTAAATTAAGCTTTTCTCGTGTGGTGTAAATTAAGTTTTTCTCGTGTGGTTTAAATTCAGCTTCTAGTGTGTATATTAAGCTTTTCTCATGTGTAAATTAAGCGTATCTCAGTTAGTATTTTGCTGTGTAGTGTAAATTAAGCTTCAAATGTGCTGTGTATATGTGTATGCTGTGTGTATGTTATGTGTGCTGTGTATAGTGTGTACTTTACCGCTACGACTCAATGTAGGAAAATAAATGTTATTACCACAACCAACAATAATAAACTGTGACTGATGTCTTCCATTACTGGTTAGGTTAGGTTAGGTTACTCTCTTTGTTGTGTTGATACTGGCACACACACACACACACACACACACACACACACACACACACACACACACACACACACACACACACACACAGTCAAAAAGAGTAATTGACATAGTTCCAGCTCACAAATCCAATCTACTATTAATTACGCCTGAAAATTGTGATCATTAGCGTGTGATTGTGACAAGTTATATCACCATGACTCCTCTCTCTCTCTCTCTCTCTCTCTCTCTCTCTCTCTCTCTCTCTCTCTCTCTCTCTCTCTCTCTCTCTCTCTCTCTCGTTGTCGTGAGGAGAGAGGAGAGAGAAATGTGTGTGTCATGCAGCTCGTTAACTTAGGGTGTGGTTGTTGTGTCGGCGACAGCTTCTACACCTTAAACAAATTCACGCCGAGGTGGCCCTTGGGCCGGCCATCCTCGTACACGAGGGGCAACCATTATTATCAAAAATAATAATAATTAACGGTTTATTGATAAAGTTCAGCATCCCGAAGGCTGAAAATATACATGAGACAAAAATGACTTATTACATACAAAGACCTGGGGTGGGTGGGTCGTTTAACAAAAGCTTTCATTACTAAACGGAGAAGGAACAATGATTGAACATACAAATTATTATAGTTTACAGTTGATGGCCCGGGCTGGTCTCTTGCCATACTGTGTGAGGTCACGTAGGCCACGTGGTGCAGTAACTCGTCCTCGGGTGTTGATATGAAGGACCTCACGTGGTCCTGGGGACACTGGGTGGTGTGGGGTGGTGTCACAGTACCTCACTCTGCTGGGTGGTGTGGGGTGGTGTCACAGTACCTCACTCTGCTGGGTGGTGTTGTGTTATCTCATAGTCAGGTGTAAAGGCGGCCCTCTGTTGTTCCCAGGGTGGACTGATTAACACCTCCTGGTCAGAAGATGGCGGTCAGTTCCCAGGGGTGCTTATCTCACTGGTGGGTCACTGCTCTCACTGGTACTGTCTGGTGCTGAATTCACTGGCTTAAACACTGTTCATCACTGTTCAACACTGATCCCACTTCTTTCCGAAACAAATGTCACTTTTGATTATGTTGATATCCCGGTGGTGAGGATGGGTCGGGGAGAGGGACTTGGGGAGTGGGGCCGAACATGGCCAAGGGGGGCAGCTGGAGCAGCGCCTGATAGGTCTTGACCCTCCGGTGGTCAAGGATGTGAGTGAGAGAGAGAGAGAGAGAGAGAGAGAGAGAGACATCGGAAGTTTAATGTTGAGATGTTGTGAGTGAGTGAGAAGGTGGACGGGGGGGGGGGTGAGGAAGAATAGTTAGCAAGGAGGGGAAGGAGGGCAGCATCTAGCACAAGTTATAGCCACTGAACTCAATTTTAGGCGTGGTGACTTCACACTCCTTCCGTGGCTCTCTCTCTCTCTCTCTCTCTCTCTCTCTCTCTCTCTCTCACCATCACGTTTTAAAGCTCTCAACCCAATTTTGTCAAGTCTGTAACTCACGCCGGCGACCTCGTCTTGCTGGTGGTAGTGGTGGTTGTGGCACTGGTGGATTGTTGTAGTAGTGGTGGTAGTGATAAAAACACTGGTGGATTGTGGCAATTGTTGTAGTTGTGGTGGTGGTAGAGACATTGGTGGATTATAGTTGTGGTGATTGTGGTAGAAAGACTAAGAAAGGGTCGTGTGGTGGTGGTAGTAGAAGGACTAAAAAGATTGTGGTAGTAGTGGTATATGATGATTGTGGTAGTAGTGGTACATGATGATTGTGGTAGTAGTGGTACATGATGATTGTGGTAGTAGTGGTATATGATGATTGTGGTAGTAGTGGTATATGATGATTGTGGTAGTAGTGGTATATGATGATTGTGGTAGTAGTGGTATATGATGATTGTGGTAGTAGTGGTATATGATGATTGTGGTAGTATACGAGTACCAATAAAATAATTAATATTAGATGTGGTATAACTTTCACGAGATAGAGAGAGTGGTTCAATAAGTTCACCAGTGGTTCAATAAGTTCACCAGTGGTTCAATAAGTTCACCAGTGGTTCAATAAGTTCACCAGTGGTTCAATAAGTTCACCAGTGGTTCAATAAGTTCACCAGTGGTTCAATAAGTTCACCAGTGGTTCAATAAGTTCACCAGTGGTTCAGTAAGTTCACCAATGGTTCAATAAGTTCACCAGTGGTTCAATAAGTTCACCGGTGGTTCAATAAGTTCACCGGTGGTTCAATAAGTTCACTAGTGGTTCAATAAGTTCACCAGTGGTTCAATAAGTTCACCAGTGGTTCAATAAGTTCACCAGTGGTTCAATAAGTTCACCAGTGGTTCAATAGGTTCACCAGTGGTTCAATAAGTTCACCAGTGGTTCAATAGGTTCACCATGTGGTTCAATAGGTTCGCCAGTGGTTCAATAAGTTCACCAGTGGTTCAATAGGTTCACCATGTGGTTCAATAAGTTCACCAGTGGTTCAATAAGTTCACCAGTGGTTCAATAAGTTCACCATGTGGGTCAATAACTTCTCTTGTTGTTCTCCTTCTTCCTCTTCTTCTCGTAACTCTCTTATTCCCCTTTCTCGTATTCCTCCTCTTCCTCTTTCTCCTACTCTTTCTTCTTCTTCCTCTTCTTCTTTATCCTCCTCCTCCTCCTCTTTCTATTCTTTCTCCTCCTCTTCCTCCTCCTCTTCCTCCTCTTCCTCTTCTTCCTCTTCCTCCTCCTCCTCCATTTATCTCCTTAGTTTCTGGTTCTTCCCTCAAGAGATTCCTCCTCCTCTCCTCCGCGGGCCTTTAAGTCTATCTCCTTTTATTTACTCTCTCTCTCTCTCTCTCTCTCTCTCTCTCTCTCTCTCTCTTTCTCTCTCTCTCTCTCTCTCTCTCATTTTCTCTGTCTTCATTGATTCTTTTGATAAAGCTTACGTATGTTCATCTCTCTCTCTCTCTCTCTCTCTCTCTCTCTCTCTCTCTCTCTCTCTCTCTCTCTCTCTCTCTCTCTCTCTCTCTCTCTCTTTCTCCTATTCTCTATTTACCTTTAACTCTTTCATCCTTTTTATTTTGTCTTTTCTTTGATGTATTATTCTCTCTCTTTTTCTCTATTTCATCTTTCATGTTTGATGTGTTACTCTTTGTTACCTTCGTGTCTCTCTCTCTCTCTCTCTTTCCTTCCTCATTTGTTTTCCCACTTTTATCTCTCGGAGGATTGTCTTTCTCATATACCTTTGTTATTGTATTTCTCTCTCTCTCTCTCTCTCTCTCTCTCTCTCTCTCTCTCTCTCTCTCTGAGTGGGTTTTAGGTAAGTTTCTTCAGCCAACTGTTGCTCTTTTGGCCAATCTGAGTCTGACACAGGCCAAGCATCCCTGTCTTATTACGGGGAGTCTGCCTCCCTAACTTTGTCTTCTTCCTCCTCCTCCTCCTCCTCTTCTTCTTCCTCCTCTTCTTCTTCCTCTTCCTCCTCTTCTCCTTCCTCCTCCTCTTCTTCCTCTTCCTCTTCTTCTTCCTCCTCTTCCACTTCTTCCTCTTCCAATTCTTCTTCTTCCTCCTCCTCTTCCTCCGCTTCTTCTTTCTCTTTTTCTTCTTCTTATTCTTTTCATATTCCTCTTCTTTCTTCATTTTGTTCCGCCTTCTCTTCTTTCTCTTCCGCTTCTTCAGTTTCTCCTCTTCCTTTTCTTCCTCCTCCCCTTCCTCTCTTCCTTTTCCTTCTCTGGGTTAACCATTCCTGCCTTTTTGACAACCAACTTTTGAGAGGGTGTGTGTGTGTGTGTGTGTGTGTGTGTGTGTGTGTGTGTGTGTGTGTTCCAAGTTGGTATAATGACTGAAGTTCTTGATATGGCAACTATGTAACAAATATGACAACCTAATTTTTTTATATGGCAAATAGACGTTCCTGAAGTGAATATGGCAACTGAGGGTGTGGTAGGGTACATAATTGAGAACTAGGTATGTATGGCAAATGTGGCAACCAGGTGTATGATTGATATGGCAACTGGATGAATGACATTAAAATTACCGTAATTGTGTGATAAATATGGCAACTTCAATATATAGTCTTAATAGATATGGCAACTTGGTGCGTGTGGGGGGTGTGTGTGGTGGGTGGGGCAGGTGCGTGGTTAAAAATGGCAACTGGGTGTGTGTGTGTGTGGTGGGTGGGGCAGGTGCGTGGTTAAAAATGGCAACTGGGTGTGGCAGGAGGATGGGCAGATAACTATGGCAAGAGTCTGCCTGAATTAGAATGAGACTGAGTTTGTTGGTGTGAGTGTAAGACTGACTTAACCCACCACTGTTTGTGTCCGTGGGTAGATGAGGGAGGGAAGGAAGGAGGGAGGGAGATAATGAGGAGGGAGGAGAATAATGAGGGAGGGAGGAGGGAGGAGATAATGAGGAGGGAGGGAGAATAATGAGGAAGGAGGGAGGGAGGAGATGTGAGGAAGGAGGGAGGGAGATAATGAGGAAGGAGGAGGGAAGAGGAGGGAGATGAGGAAGGAGGGAGGGAGGAGGGAGGAGATGAGGGAGGAGGGACATAATGAGGGGAGGAGATTATGAGGGGAAGGAAGGGTGGAGAGAGAGTAAAAGAGATATAAGGAGGGAAGTAAGGAAGGAGAAAGAGAGAAGAGGGAATGAAGAGGAGGAGGGGAAGGAGGAAAATGAGAGGGAAGTGATATAAAGAGGAAGAGAGGGAGAAAAGAGAGGAGGAAGGAAGGAATACAGAACTGAAGGAAGGAAGGAAGGAGGAAATGGAGTGAAAGAAGGAGGTAGGAAAGCAGAACGAAAGAAAGAAGGGAGATTATAGAGAGGAAGACTGTTCATCCATCGTGTTACTGCTTAAGGGAGGAAGGAAGGAAGGGAGGGAGAGAAAAAATGAAGGAGATATGAAAGGAAAAAGGTGAGGGAAGGAAGAAAGGGAGGAGAGAAGGAATGAAATGAAGAGGAGAAAAGAGGTAGGTAGAAAGGCGAAGATAGAAAGGAGAGAGAGAGAGAGAGATGAAGATTGTTGGTCAGAAAGAGAAAGAGAGAGAATAAATAGAAAGAACATACAGAGAGAGAGAGAGAGAGAGGAAACAGGTGGAGGTTTAAGAGCGGTGTCAGCAACAGGTTAGCCGAGGCAGAGTTAGTGGTGGAGGGGAGCACACCTGCCTCCACACACACCTGCCTTCACACACACCTGCCTCCACATACACCTGCCTCCACACACACACACCTGCCTACACACACACACACCTGTCTCCACACACACACATCTGCCTCCACACACACCTGCCTTCACACACACCTGCCTCCCCACACACACCTGGGTCCCACACACACTGCCTCCACACACCTGCCTCCACACACACACACACCTGCCTCCCACACAGGCACACATCTCCCATACACACACCTGCCTTCACACACACCTGCCTCCACATACACCTGCCTCCACACACACACACCTGCCTACACACACACACACCTGTCTCCCACACACACACACCTGCCTCCCCACAGACACCTGTCTCCATACACACCCTGCCTCCCACACCCATCTGCTTCCACACACACCTACCTCCACACACACACCTGCCTCCCACACACACACACCTGTCTCCACACACACACATCTGCCTCCACACACCTGTCTCCATACTACCTCCACGCCTATCCCACACACCTGTATCCACACCTGTCACACACCTGCCATCACACCTGTCCTGCACACCTGCCTCCATCCCTGCATATACACACTTACCTCCACACCTACATCCACGTCTATCTCCATGCACCTGCCTATAGATACCTGCCTCCACACCTGCCTCCACACCTGCCTCCTCACCTGCCCCCACTACCTCCAAACCTTTCTCTCTCACCCTTCGTAATTCCTTCTCTCCCTCTTTATCTCTTTCGTCTTTCCTCCTTCCCCCATTACTAGGTCATGAACAGGTGTGTGTGTGTGTGTGTGTGTGTGTGTGTGTGTGTGTTGCCATTGTAATGAAAAACACCTGCAGATAATCTCTCTCTCTCTCTCTCTCTCTCTCTCTCTCTCTCTCTCTCTCTCTCTCTCTCTCTCTCTCTCTCTCTCTCTCTCTCTCTCTCATCTTCCTTCCCTCTTCCGTCTTCCTCACCTTCTCTCCTCCCCGGTCCAATCTTCCTCCCTTCCTCCCCTTTCCTCTTTTCTCTCCGTCTCCCGTCCTTCATTATTCTCTTCCTCTCTCCTCCTCCATTCTCCTGCTTCTCTCAACCTTTACCTCCCTCGTTTCTTCCCTCTTCCTCCGCCTCCATCTCCTCCTCCTGTTTCTCTTTCTCTTCCCTCCTCCTTCCTCCTCCTCCTCCTCCTCCTCCTCCTCCTCCTCTCCTCCTCCTCTCCTCCTCCTCCTCCTCCTCCTCCTCCTCCTCTTCCTCCTCCCTGGTGGTGGCACGTCCGAGGTGAGGTGAAGAAGAGAAGTTGTCCGGCCGGCGCTGATAACACGACTAATTATGATCTCTAGCTGTCTGGGGGAGAGGGGAGAGGGGAGAGGGATGGAGGGAAGTGGGGTGAGGTGAGGAATAGTGGTGATGGTGGTTGATGTAACGATGCTGGTGGTGGTTGTGGGTGGTGATGGTGGTAGTGAGTGGTGATGGTGATGGTGAAATTAATAGTGAGGAGAAGAAGGAGGATGAGGGGGAAGAGAGAGAGAGAGAGTACCAGGGTCCTTTGCAAGACACACACACAGGTCACAGTTGGTCAAATCAGGTCACAGCAGGTTACAACAGATAACAGATCTGAGGAATTCATTGGGGTGCAACGGTCACAGCAGGTTACAACAGATCCCAGCATTAACTGTGTCTCAGCTGACTGTCATAAGAACATAAGAAAATAAGGAGTCTGCAATAGGCCGGTTGGCCTGTGCATGGCAGCTCCTGTCGAGAGTTACTACCACTCTCCATGAATCTATCTAGCCTCCTTTTGAAACTTTCCAGAGTTCCAGCACTTACTACAAAGTTGCTAAGCTTGTTCCACTCGTCCACCACCCTATTTGTGAACCAGTTCCTTCCTATCTCCCTCCTAAACATAACTTATCCAACTTAAATCCGTTGCTACGAGTCCTATCCTGCTCGGATATTATAAGAACTTTATCTATATCTCCTTATTGATTCCTTTCACCCACTTAAATACTTCTATCATATCTCCCCGCACTCTTCGTCTATCTAGGGAATGCAAGTTAAGTTTCTTTAACCTATCCTGATATGGAAGGTTTCTAAGTCCCGGAATCATTTTTGTCATTCTTCGCAGCACCGACTCCAGTGAATTAATATCCATTCTATATTAAGAGCACCAGAACTGAACCGCATAATCGAGGTGCAGCCTGACTAGCGCAAAATATAGTTGCAATAAGACCTCTGCACTCTTGTTACTTACACTTCTAGATATAAAACCCAGTACTCTGTTTGCCTTATTTCGAACATTAACGCACTGTTTTCTAGGCCATAGGTCCGGGCTTACAAGTACCCCTAGGTCTCTTTCACAAGTCGACTTCTCTAGGTTGATGTTGTTAAGGATGTATACATTATCAGTATTTGTTCTTCCAATATTAAGTACGCTGCACTTGCTGGTGTTGAATTTCATTTGCCATTTTTCAGACCACCCCTGCAGTATATTTAGATCCTCCTGTAATGCATTTGCATCCTGCCCTGAATTAATCTGCCGCCCTATTTTGGTGTCATCCGCAAACTTGCTTATGTCACTGCTGATCCCAGTATCTAGATCGTTTATGTAGATTATGAACAAGAGTGGGCCTAGTACTGACTTCTAGGGAATCCCACTGGTTACACAGCCCCACCCAGATTTAACACCATCTACGCTGACCCTCTGCGTTCTATCGGTGAGCCATGATTTTATCCAATTTAAAACTTTCCCCTCGATACCATGAGCCTTAACTTTTCTCAGAAACCTCTGATGCGGTACTCTGTCAAATGCTTTGCTAAAGTCTAAGTAAATAACATCGTAATTTTCGTCATTATCTACTACCTCGAAGACTTTCCTGTAAAACGTCAGCAGATTTGTTAGACAAGATTTTCTCTTTGTAAACCCATTTTCAGAGTCGTAGATTAATTTGCTTTTCTCTAGATGCGATCGGATGCTATCTGCTATAATTGATTCAAGAAATTTCCCCACTACTGACGTTAAACTGATCGGCTGGTAATTTGACGCTGATGCTCTGTCTCCCTTTTTGAATATGGGTACTACATTTGCCTGTTTCCACAGGGAGTGTAGATGTAGTGTGTAGGTGTAGTGTGTAGGTGTAGTGTTTAGGTGTAGTGTGAAGTGTGTAGGTGTAGTGTGTAGGTGTAGTGTGTAGTCAGGTTATTGTGGTCAGGCTGTACCTCCCAGCCGCTCAAAGGTCGAGTATAACATTAAAACTTTCTACATTTCACCCTTGAAGGACAACTTTGATTGGTCTTGTGTGTTTGGTCAAAGTTCACGGTAGAGAGGTCATGGTTCACGGTAGAGAGGTCAAAGTTCACGGTAGGGAGGTCAAAGGTCACGGTAGAGAGGTCAAAGTTCACGGCAGAGAGGTCAAAATTTGAAGGTACTGACCCTGAACTTTGATCTCTCTGCTGTAAACATTGACCTCTGCCTTGAACTTTGACCTCTCTACCATGAACATTGATCTCTCTACTGTGAACTTTAACCTCTCTACCGTGAACGTTGACCTCTTTACCGTGAACTTTGACCTCTCTATTGTGAACTCGGACGCCTCTACCTTGAACAATGACCTCGCTATAGTGAACATTGACCTCGCTACCTTGAACATTGACCCCTCTACCATAAACATCGACCTCTCTACTATGAAGAGGTTAAAGTTCACGGTAAAGAGGTCAAAAGTTCATATATCTAAGAAAAAACTTTAACCTACAGGTAATATTAAGTCAATGTGATCAAGTTACAGACGTCTAGTTAAGGAAGAGCTCTAACCTACAACAATTGTCTTAAGTTATGCCCGAAACTTAACTTACGAACCTGTTGTGTCCGTCTGTGTGTTAGCGAGTCAGTTAAGTGTGTGTACATCACCAGTTAAGGGAGACCTTTAACCCCCCAACCCTCCCCCACCCCCCCCCCACACGCACACACACACCTCGGAGGGTCGGTAGGGTGTAGGGTAGGGCGCCGGCGTCGGTATAAACGGCCTACCCTACCATCCCACCCAGCCTACACGTGTACAGGTTCAGTGCCGCGCTGACTGTCGCCCGCCGAGCACCTCTGCCACACGCTCCTCCTATCACACCGCCTCCAAAATTCCCTCTACTTGGCCTCCAAAAGATCGTGTTACGCCGGTCTTTAAAACTTCGTTCGCCACTCGGCCTTCAAAGTGCTGTAACTTGGCCTCCGAATATCCTGTAACTCGGCATTCCAAAAGTCCTGTAACTCGGCCTCCAAAAGTGCTGTAACTCGGCATTTAAAAACCCTGTAATTCGGCCTCCAAATGTCCTGTAACTCGGCCTCCAAAAGTGCTGTAACTCGGCCTCCAAAAGTAATAGTGCAGTTAACAAGTTGGTGTTGTTTTGAGGTGAAAATAGCCTCCACAGTGTCCAAAACAAACGAAAGATCACCAAAATGTTCGCCATAGTGTCCGAAATTGACCCAAATTGACCCAAAATGACTCTCATAGTGTCCGAAGTAGACAAAACCTCAACCCAAACATTCTCTATTGTGTCCGAAGTCACCGAAATACATGCAACCCAAAGACCCGTCATAGTGTACGAAGTGGATAATAAATGAGCAAATATGTCCACCAGTGTCCTAAATAAATAGACAGGTAATATATACTACAGGTGTGATTAACCCCTTCACCTCCTCCCCCTCTCAACCCCTTCTCTAACCCCCCCCTCTCACCCCCCCTCCTCTCACCCCCCTCCACCTCCCCCCTCTCAACCCCTCCTCCACCCCCCCCCTCACCCCCCCCTCCCTCTCACCTCCCTCCTCTCACCTCCCCCTCTCACCCCCTCCCCTCCCTCCCCCTCTCACGCCCCCTCTCACCTCCCCTCTCACCCCCCCCCCTCACCGCCCCCCTCTCACCCCTCTCTCCCTCCCCCTCCCTCTCCACCTCCCCCCTCTCCTCCCCCCTCTCCCAACCCCTCCCTCCCCTCCCCTCCTCTCCAACCCCTCTCTCCCTCCCCCCCCCTCTCCTCCTCCTCTCCCCCCCCTCCCTCACCCCCCTCACCCCCCCCCTTGTTATGACCCGTATCGGATGTGGGGTAGCACTGTGTGCGTCACTCTCACTGCCCTGTGTAAGGTATGTTTGTCTGTACAATTGGAGTTAAATTTTGTTAAATGTTTGTAATTTAAGATGGGAGGAACACATTAGGTTAGGTCATCAACCCTAACTAACCTAACCTAACCTATCCTAACTCAGTCCTTTTAATAACTTTATGCAATAGTCTATTAACCTATCCACCTAGCCCTCCTCCTAAACTAGCCAGGAACCACACTACCTCCCCTGGCTAGCCGTGGATCGTGCCGTGGTTGTGTAGGTAATCCCTGAATGTTTACATGTCCGGAAGCTTCAAAAGACATCATCCAGTCGCTTCCATATGGGTAAAGGTTAGGTCACCCACACACGCTACTGGCCTCTCTCTCTCTCTCTCTCTCTCTCTCTCTCTCTCTCTCTCTCTCTCTCTCTCTCTCTCTCTCCTTAACCTACTTCTAACTTCTTGTCTTAACCCCGAACGTTACCTAAGCTAACGTAATCTAACGTAACCTAACCTAACCTAACCTAACCTAACCTAACCTAACCTTCACCACAGGTATCTCTCTCTGTTGCTTAAAGGTCGACCCTCCCACTAGGCCTCTGTGTAAATACTCCCTTCCTCCCTATCTCCTTCCTCCCTATATTCCTCCCTTTTTCTCTTTCCCTTGTCTCTCTATCTTCTCCCTTCTTCCCCCCTCTCTCTCTCCTTTTTTCTTCCCTCTCTCTCCCTTCTTCCTCCCTCTCTCTCCCTTCTCTCCCTACCTTTCTGCCTACCTCCCCCTTCCTCCCTACCCTTCTGCCTACCTCCCCCTTCCTCCCTACCATCTTTCCCCTTCCCCTTTTCCTTCCCTTTCTCCCTTTTCCCTTCTTTCATCCCTTCTCTCTTCTATCCATCTGTCTTTCCCTCATCTTCTACCCTTCCTCTTCTCCTTCCTTCCTTCTTTCCTTCATTCCTTCTTTTCCTCCCTCCCTCCCTCCCTCTCTGTACGCTAAATAACAAAATCCACGCGGATGAGGGCACAGTAAACGTTGACTGACTGATTGGTTAGGTTAGACTTGGTTAGACTTTATTTGGTTAGGTTAGGTTAGTTTAGGTTGGGTTTAGTTGGATTAGACTAATTTAAGTAAGGTGAGGTAGGTTAGGTTTAGGCAAGGTTTAAGTTTAACTGGACACGTCATAAAACACAAAGACCAATCAACGCTCAGCATACCCCTGTACGCGTAGATTTTGCCAGACTACCGTACAGACCACAGCAAGTAAAATGTGGCAACAATTTACTTAACTTCTGCAAACATGGCGGATATAATAGCAGAGACTTGACATGAAATTGTTTACGTTGTTGAGGCTTGTTAGTTAATTTTGACGCCATTAGCTGGGTGTGGTGGCAGAGAGGTTAATGTACTGGGGGAGGGGGGGTCCAGGGTTCGAATCCACTATTAGGGGGTTAAATAAAGGAGTCGGTGTCGTTATGTAGGAATTTCTTTTGGGGATTTAAGTTTGATTTCAAGAAGTTGGGTCAAATTTGAAGGTTTTGGGTCAAATTTTAAGGGTAAGGTCAGGTTACATTAATTTGACCTTGTTGACCTGAGTACCATAATTGTTTTTTCTTTATTTATTTTATTTTTTTATTTCCGTCACTATGGTCTATGAGATATGACCTGGAGTTGAAAGTGATCAGGTCAGGTGTCATGTTAAGGGGTCATGTCAAGGGTGATGTCATGTGTCATATGAGGGGTCATGTCAAGAGTGATGTCAGAGGGTCATGTCATGGGTTATATCATAGGTCATGTCAGGGGTCTTACATAAGAAAATAAGGAGTCTGCAATAGGCCGGTTGACCTGTGCATGGCAGCTCCTGTCGAGAGTTAATACCACTCTCTATCATCCATGAATCTATCTAGCCTCCTTTTAAAACTTTCCAGCGTTCCAGCACTTACTACAAAGTTGCTAAGCTTGTTCCACTCATCTACCACCCTATTTGTGAACCAGTTCCTTCCTATCTCCCTCCTAAACCTAAACTTATCCAACTTGAATCCGTTGCTACGAGTCCTATCCTGCTCGGATATTATAAGAACTTTATCTATATCTCCTTTATTGATTCTTTTCACCCACTTAAATACTTTTATCATATCTACCCGCACTCTTCGTCTTTCTAAGGAATACAAGTTTAATTTCTTTAATCTATCTTAATATGGAAAGTTTTTAAGTCCCGGAATCATTTTCGTCATTCTTCGCTGCACCGACTCTAGTGAATTAATATCCATTCTATAATAAGGGCACCAGAACTGAACCGCATAATCGAGGTGCGGCCTGACTAGCGCAAGATATAGTTACAGTAAGACCTCTGCACTCTTGTTACTTACACTTCGAGATATAAAACCCAGTACTCTGTTTGCCTTATTTCTAACATTAACACACTGTTTTCTAGGCCGTTGGTCCGGGCTTACAAGGACACCTAAGTCTCTTTCACAAGTCGACTTCTCTAGGTTGATGTTGTTAAGGCTGTTTACATTGACAGTATTTGTTCTTCCAATATTAAGTACGCTGCACTTGCTGGTGTTGAATTTCATTTGCCATTTTTCTGACCATTCCTGCAGTTTATTTAAATCCTCCTGTAGTGCATTTGCATCCTTCCCTGAATTGGTGTCATCCGCAAACATGCTAATGTCACTGCTGATCCCAGTATCTAGATCGTTTATGTAGATTATGAACAAGAGTGGGCCCAGTACTGACCCCTGGGGAACCCTACTGGTTACACAGCCCCACTCAGATTTAACACTATCTACGCTGACCCTCTGCGTTCTATCGGTGTGCCATGATTTTATCCAATTTAAAACTTTCCCCTCGATACCATGAGCCTTAACTTTTCTCAGAAGCCTCTGATGCGGTACTCTGTCAAACGCTTTGCTAAAGTCTAAGTAAACAACATCGTACTTTTCGCCATTATCTACTACCTCGAAGACTTTCCTAAGAAAACGTCAGCCGATTTGTTAGACAAGATTTTCCCTTTGTAAACCCATGTTGAGAGTCGTAGATTAATTTGTTTTCTCTAAATGCAATTGGATGCTATTTGCTATAATTGATTCATGAAATTTCCCTACTACTGATATCAAACTAATCAGCCGGTAATTTGACGCTGATGCTCTGTCTCCCTTTTTGAATATGGGTACTACATTTGCCTGTTTCCACAAGTCTGGCACAACTCCCGTGTCTAATGATTTTGTAAATAAATTTACGAGGGGTCAACTAATCTGTTCCTTACACGCTTTCAGAACTTGAGGGAAAATTTCATCCAGCCCTGGGGATTTTGTCTTCTTTAATTTATTTATCTTCTTAAGAACACCCTCTTTTCTGATAGTGATATTCTTTAATTTCTCTTCTTCATTTCCCCTAAATATCAGTTCCACCTCTGGCATTTCCTCGTAAATTTCTTCTGTGAAAACTGATAAGAAGTAGCTGTTTAATGCTTTGCTTATTTTCTCACTGTCATCGATCACTTCTCTCTCTGACTTTAAAGGTCCCACTTTGTCCTTGACCTTTGTTCTATATACCTGGAAAAATCCCTTGGGATTCGCCTTGGATTCTCCTGCTCTCCTGATTTCGTAGTCCCTCTTTGCCTTCCTTACATTTTTTTAAATATTCCTAGATAGTTCATTATACCTATTTCTGAGCTGCTCCTCCTCTCCCTTTCTTATATATTCCTTTCTTTATTCATATGTCATGTTTAAGGTTTCTGGTCATCCACCTTGGCTCATTCTTATTAGACCTAATTTTTCTGTATGGTATATTTTGTTCTTGTGCTTTACGTAGTATACTAGTGAATATAATATAGTCATGATCAATTGTTGTGTCGCCGGTGACCTCACCCCTTCCTACTGGTGACTGACCTGACTGTTCCCAGGTGACCTCACCTAGGTACCTTCTTAACCCCTGATAATCCGCCGATCGAAAAACTGGGACTCTGACCATATTGTCATTGTTTTTTTGTTTCCCAATTTAGGGTGAACCTGACTTTTCTGTTATCACTGATCCCTAGTTCTTCCCCTATTGTGATATCTCTGGTAATATTTTCTTTATTTGTTAATACTAGGTCTAATATATTGTCACCTTTAGTAGGTTCTGTAATTAGTTGTTTTAAAAATTTTTCCTGTAATGCGTCTAGGAAGTTTTCAGATTCATAGTCACCTACAATGTTGTCCCAGTCAATATTTCTGAAGTTGAAATCCCCCATAATGCCCAGGTTGTTATATTGTGCTGCCCTACTCATTTCCTGCCATATGGGCTGAGCTGCTTCTTTCCCAAGACTTGGGGGCCTGTAAATCACTCCCATAATTAGTCTTGTCATGGGTTATATCATGGATCATGTCAAGGGGTCATAAAAAGGTCACATAAAACGCTATAATATGCAGCTTAGTTTATTTATATAAATGAATAATGTGAATAAGTCAGAAGAAATATATATACAATTTTATTTTTGTTTTATGTTTTTTCTCTGATAAGTTTGAGTTTAATTAGCAATTATATATGTATTTATGGCCAAGAGTTGAAAAAGTGATATAAAAGTGAAGTGTTGTAACTCGCTGTTAATGAGTTGTGTGTGTGTGTGTGTGTGTGTGTGTGTGTGTGTGTGTGTGTGTGTATCAACCCAACCTCCCCTCACCACTCACCCTCTCACCCCCTCACCACTCACCTCTCACCTCTCCACCCCTCACCTCTCCACCCCCCTCACCCCTCTATTAGCCAGTCTCTCAGTAGTTGGTAGAAAAAATATCTAAATAGAAGCTAAATTTCATATATTTGATGTTCGTGTTGCAGCTTAATGGCTTGTCAAGGAGGCCCCCCCTGGACGATAACCTCCTCTTCCTCTTTCTCCTTCTCCTCTTCCTCCCCTCTTCCTCCTCCTCCTCCTCCCTCACCACCTGCCTCCTCCTCCTCCTCCCCTCACCACCTGCCTCCTCCTCCCTCACCACCTGCCTCCTCCTCCTCCCTCACCACCTGCCTCCTCCTCTCCCTCACCACCTGCTTCCTCCTCCCTCACTACCTGCCGCCGCCTCTCATTAACCTCAGGTGGTTCACCATTTTACAGGCTCGTTAATTGGTTATGTAATAGGTGTTGAGGGTTATTAAGCCTTTCCTTGGTGTACTGGTTCAGGGCCCTCCTTGATCACGATGATCATTATTATTATTAGTAGTAGTAGTAGTAGTAGTAGTATTGTTATTATTATTAGTAGTAGTAGCAGTAGTAGTAGTAATAGTATTGTTATTATTATTATTATTACTGTTATTATTATTATAATAATAATTATTATTATTATTATTATTATTATTATAATTATTATTATTATTATTATTATTATTATTATTATTATTATTATTATTATTATTATTATTATTATTATTATTATTATTATTATTATTATTATTAGCAATAGTAAGTGAAACGTGGGTTGCTATCACCGTAGAGTTTAACGCGTCCTTCCTCGGAGCTACTGAAACAAACTTCTTCTTTATCACCAAAATAACTTTGTATAACTTTACTCTGTATTGACAAGCAAAATCCTTCTGTATGTGTGTGTGTGAGTGTATGTATGTTTCTGTGTGTGTGCATAACCTTATCTGCATGACTAGATACACACACAGACGAATATACACTCACACACACACAACTGAAGTTTATCTATACAAACACAACACACACATCACAGTGATAACAGTGTTCAGAAGTTTTCATTACCACATTACATGCTAATAATATAATATATATAATAATAATAATAATAATAATATATGTAATACAATAATTATAATGATTACTATTACTACTAATAATATATTTAATATAATAATATATATATCACTCGTATTCAATATTAAAAGAATAGTAGGTAGTAGTTGTATTATTATTATTATTATTATTATATTATTATTATTATTATTATTATTGTTATTATTATTATTATTATTATTATTATTATTATTATTATTTATTATTTTTATTATTTTTTATTTATTGTTATGGTTATTATTATTATTATTGTTGTAACTCTTGTTGTTGACTTACTGTTACTCCTATAGCTACTGGTGCTAACAGCAACCCAGGCGATTAATGACCATAGTTGCTTCGTAACCCCGACAAAACAACAACAACTGACATGACCCCCACCCCCCCCTCTCCTCTCACTCCGTATTTGCCCCCCCCCTTTCCCTACCTTACGCTGAGATTACCTGTAGAGAATATTGTGTTTTGACGCCCCCCTCTCCCTACCCCTACCATCTCCCCTCCACCCCCCTCCATCACCCTTCCTCTCGCTACCATTAGGAAATTGCAGAGTTTTAGAAGCCGTAGTTTGGAGGGTATGAAGAAGTGGGAGGAAGAAACAGAGGAGGAGGGTGTTTGGAAATGATGAAGGGAGGGGTGAATGGTTGGGAGTAGAGGAGGGAGAGTATTCCTTTAAGACGTGTTTGGTTGGGCAGCACATCTCATCTCATCTTCCACACCCCACCACACCCCCACCCCACCCCCACCACCCCACCCCACACCCACCCCCCACCCCACCCCCCACCCCTCCTCCACACCCCCACCCCCAACACCCCCACCCCACACCCACACCACACCCCACCCACCCCACCCACCCCACCCCACCCCCACCCCCACCACACCCTCCACAAAATAATGGTAATTGTACTGGGAAATATATGACGCCATCTTTTAAACCTTTAAACCGACTTGTATAAAGTTGTTGACGATTTATGTTAATGTTAGTTTGTTAAGTAGATGATTACTTTTTGTGTTAACTTAAGAGGTCAATTAGGGTGTCTTAACCTAACAAAGAGGTCAATTAGGGTGTTTTAACCCAACTTAAGAGGTCAATTAGGGTGTTTAACCTTAAACAGAGGTCAATTAGGGTGCTTTAACCTAAGAGGTCAATTAGGGTGTTTTAACCTTAATGTTAACGTTCGAGGTTAATTGGGTTTCTTAGTTTGTTTTTGTTTGAGTTTTAATATATTTTTTAGAGTATTTTGTATTTGTCGGGGCAGAGAGTCTGTGTTGAGTCCACAGCTCTTAGATGTGTGTGTGTGTGTCGCTCTCTACACCTTTCTTCCTCTCTCTCTCTCTCTCTCTCTCTCTCTCTCTCTCTCTCTCTTTCTCTCTCTCTCCTCTCTCCTCCCTCCTTCTCCTCCTCCTCTTCCTCCCCATCCTCCTCATCCTCCTCTTCCTCCCCATCCTCCTCTTCCTCCCCATCCTCCTCTTCCTCCCCATCCTCCTCTTCCTCCCCATCCTCCTCTTCCTCCCCATCTCCCTCTTCCTCCCATCCTCCTCTTCCTCCCCATCCTCCTCTTCCTCCCCATCCTCCTCTTCCTCCCCATCCTCCTCTTCCTCCCATCCTCCTCCTCCTTCATTCCTCTCACAAGAACCAAAAATTTTGTCCAAATTTCTTCAAATCCCAGTAACATGCTCTCACACCCCCACTCTCCCTCACTTTCTCCCTCTCTCTCCCCCTGCTCTCCCCCACTCCCTCACTCCCTCACTCTCACTAATTCCCGAACTCTCCTAACTCTATCTCCCTCTCTCTCTCTCTCTCCTAACTCTATAATCTCCCCACTCTCCCCCTCCCCCATTTTCCCCACTTCCCACTCTCCCCCACTCCTACAATCTCCCCACTCACCTTAAATCCCTCTGCCTCTCCTCTATCCAGATCCTTATAAAATGGGGCAAATCCTACGCAAAGTGGCGCTCTTTCTCTCTCTCTCTCTCTCTCTCTCTCTCTGTATGTTTGTTTGTTTTTTTTGTTTGTTTGTTTGTTCGTCTCTCTCTCTCTCTCTCTCTCTCTCTCTCTCTCTTGTATGTTTGCTTGTTTGTCTCTCTCTCTCTCTCTCTCTCTCTCTCTCTCTCTCTCTCTCTCTCTCTCTCTCTCTCTCTCTCTCTCTCTCCAGCCTCAGGGAAGATATCTGGAAAACTGGATTTTGTTTATCTTGGAACTGGAACTGACTGGCTCATCTGGAACTCAAATATCCATCTTCTCCAACTCATAGACTCGCCTGGAACTCAAATACTCATCTGGAATTCATTGCTCCCTTCTGGAACTCATTAACTCACCTGTAACTCATTGACTCCCTTTCTGGAACTCATCTGGAACTCATTAACTCATTAACTCACATTTTGTAACTCATTAACTCACCTTCTGTAACTCATTGACTCATTCAGGGAGTAAGGTGAGGTCAAGAAGAAGCTTACTTTAAGGAGGGAGAGTAAGCTGGGGGAGAAACTTACTTCCAGGAGAGAGTAAGCTGTAAACTTAGTTTAAAGGGGAAAAGTAAGTTGTATCAAGGGGCGTAGATTAATTCCCAACATGAAGAGGGAAGAAAGGAAGGTTGGTAAGTGGAGGGAAGGTTATTAAGTGGAGGAAGGTTTTAAGTGGAGGGAAGGTTTTACGTGGAGGGAAGGTTTTAAGTGGAGGTTTTAAGTGGAGGGAAGGTTTTAAGTGGAGGGAAGGTTTTGTGGAGGAAGGTTTTAGTGGGGGTTTTATGAGAGGTGGAGGAGTTAGGTTTGGAGGAAGGTTTAAGTGGGAGGTAATTAAGTGGGGGAAGGTTATTAAGTGGAGGAAGGTTTTAAGTGGAGGGAAGGTTTTAAGTGGAGGAGGAGGTTTTATTAAGTGGGGAAGGTTATTAAGTGGAGGAAGGTTTTCAGTGGAGAAAGGTTTTAAGTGGGGGAAAGGTTATTAGTGGCAGGAAGGTTGGTAAGTGGAGGGAAGGTTTTAAGTGGAGGAAGGTTTAAGTGGAGGAGGTTTTCAGTGGAGGGAAGGTTTTAAGTTGGGGAAGATTATTAATTGGAGGAAGTTGGTAGTGGAGGTTTAAGTGGAGGGAGGTTTTAGTGGGAAGGTTATTAAGTGGAGGTTTTCAGTGGAGGAAGGTTGGTAAGTGGAGGAAGGTCTTAAGTGGAGGTTTTAAGTGGAAGGTTATTAAGTGGAGGAAGGTTGGTAGTGGAGGAAGGTTATTAAGTGGAGGAAGGTTGGTAAGTGGAGGGAAGGTTTTAAGAGTGGAGGAGGTTTAAGTGAGGAAGGTTATTAAGTGGAGGAAGTTATTAAGTGGAGGTTGGAAGTGGTAGAGATTTAAGGGGAAGGAAGGAGGTACTTCATCTCTTCCCCTCTGTCTTCTTTTGTCCTTCTCTCTCATCATCCTCTTCTTTGATCTTCCATTTCTCTTCTCCTTCCTTCCTCCACCTCCTCCTCCTTCCTTCCTTCCTTCCCTCTCTTCCTCCTCCCTCCCCCCTCCTTCCTCTCTCTCCCTCCTCCCTCCTTCCTTCCTTCCCAATCACCAGGTGTGTTCAGGTAGTGTAGTAATTTATTCTCAGGTAATTTGTTATTTGTCCGTGACTCTCTCTCTCTCTCTCTCTCTCTCTCTCTCTCTCTCTCTCTCTCTCTCTCTCTCTCTCTCTCTCTCTCTCTCTCTCTCTCTCTCCCCAATTGCCAGGTGTATGCAGGTGGGGAAGGTAATTTGCACTCAAGTAATTCGTCTGTGTGTGTGTGTGTGTGTGTGTGTGTGTGTGTGTGTGTGTGTGTGTGCCATCTTTCTTCCGTTTATTCCTCTTTCTCTTCTCCGTCTTTTCTCTTCCCCTTACCATTAATCTCTCCTCTTCCTTTGATCTTTTTATTCCTTTTGTTTACACCTCTTTTATCATTACTCTCTCTCTCTCTCTTCTCTCTCTCTCTCATATTTGTCGATGTCTGTATTGAAAAAAATCTTAACCGATTTCAGATTTCTTCATAAAATTAATTCCCCATAGCGAGCGTCAGTCCAGCCCGATATCACCATTTTATTCCGATTTTATTTATATTTGACGCCAATTTAAATTATTTTACGGCTATTTTTTTTATAAACGCGTATCTGTCTTCCTGTCTGTCTGTGTGCGTGTGTGTCTGTCAGTGTGCGTGTATGTCTGTCTTTCTGTCTGTTTCTATATGTGTGAGTGTCAGTCTGCTTGCGTGCATATGTGCGTCTCTCTCTCTCTCTCTCTCTCTCTCTCTCTCTCTCTCTCTCTCTCAGCCGATATCGATTTGCGCCATCACTCTTCGTGTGTAGGACGCAGGGGGGAGGGGGACGCAGGTGGTGTGGGGGGAGGGAGGGGGCCTGGTGGTGTGGGGAGGGGAGGGAGGGAAGGGGGAGACAGGAATGGAGGGAGGAGAGATTGGGAGAGTCTCTCAGCATCTTCCTCCTCCTGTAGACTTCCTTCCCCCCCCTCTCCCTCATCACCTCCTCCCTCATCACCTCCCCTCCTCTCCTCTCCTCCCCTCTTGATGACGTAATAATATAATTTAGTATTTTATCATCGTCATCATCGTCTTATCATCATCATCATCATCATCACCATCATCATCATCATCATATTTATTCTAATACAATTGTTACCTTTGTTCGCTAATATACAATAAATTAATTCTTCTTTATTTACATTTTTCCAGGTAAGATGCTGATTGGTGCTCGTCAGGTGAGGTCACGAGACAGTTGACGTCACGCATTGTTTATATCCTCACAGTGACGTAAGTGTTAATTGACGTCATGGCCTTATTGGTGACGTTTATGTTGTTGTTACGTCATAGTCTTGAGTATAAAACCTCTGACGTCACGATGTACGGTTCTAAAAGTGTAAGTACTTCATTGTTTTTGTAAGTACATCTCCAGAACCACTTAAACAACCATTGGACCACTTAAACAACCATTGGACCACTTAAACAACCATTGTACCACTTAAACAACCATTGGACCACTTAAACAACCATTGGACCACTTAAACAACCATTGTACCACTTAAACAACCATTGTACCACTTAAACAACCATTGTACCACTTAAACAACCAATGACACACTTAAACAACCATTGTACCACTTAAACAACCATTATACCACTTAAACAATCGTTGGACCACTTAAACAATCATTGTACCACTTAAACAACCATTGGCCCACTTAAACACCCATTGGACCACTTAAACACCTATTTGGTCTGTATTGTAAGATTTTTTTGAGTGTGTGTGTGTGTGGGTGGGTATAAAACATTGTCTGTGTTTGTGTATGTTTGTTGATTTAAATACAGTGTTTGTGTGTTTGTTTGTTTGTCTGTTTATATACATCGTTTTCTCTTCGTGTTTGTTTGTTTTTTCCATACGCAACAGTTTGTGAAGTTTGTTTTGTATTTCCAGAGTTTAAAACACTCACAATCCATGTTGTGTTTCATGTTTGTTTTTCGTCACAAACAACTGGAGATGTGTTTGGTTTTTTTTGTATTAATGTAGATGATAAAACACAACTAATTTTGATTTCTGTGGGGTGTTTTTTCACGGTTCATCATTAGCTCATGCGTGTTTTTTTTTGTTTTTTTTTATTGTTTTTAGATACATTTTTAAACATATAATCGACAATTGATTTTGGGTCATAAATTCCTTCATTTTTTTTATAATTTTTTTTAATAAATTTGTAAAAAAATATATAAAAAAGTCCCCGTTTATTTTAATTAATATTTTGTATTTAAGTCTTGATCCATAACTGTGCGTAATAGGCAGTAGTCCATAGTTCTTAGTAGTCCTCCATAGTCTTAGTAGTCCTCCATAGCCTTAGTAGTAGTCCTGCACGGTCTTAGTAGTCCCCGTAGTCTTAGAAGCCCCCGGTAGTCTTAGTAGCCCCCGGTAGTCTTAGTAGTCCCCGTAGTCTTAGTAGTCCTCCATAGTCTTAGTAGCCCCCGGTAGTCTTAGTAGCCCCCGATAGTCTTGGTAGTCCCCGATAGTCTTGGTAGTCCCCAACTTTAACGTTATTTCAGGATACATAATTGTAATTTGGTGAAACGAAACAAATATATCTTTTAAAACAAAATGATAAGGTGATGGGTGAAAGAATTCCTCCCTCCCTCCTCCCTACTCTTCCCTTCCTCGTTCCCTCCTCCCACCTCTACCTTCCCTCTCCATCCCCCTTCCACCTCCCCTCCCCTCCCCTCCCCCAGAAGCTCCCCGAGGCCAGACCACAGTCGACTTTTCTTCAAGATTTTCCTGAACGTCGAAAAACCCTGGCAGAAATAGTGACGGTCTTGAGGAGTATTTGTTATGTCGAGTCATACCTCCAACTCCAATGGTTTTCGCATTTTAGAATATTTGTTTTCGTATTTCTTGTGGTGTCAGTTTCTCACATTACTGAGTGAAGTTTTATAAGCTGTGTTGTTTATCCCCCGCTAGCAACTGTAGGGCTCGGTGTTGTTTTCTCTCCTGTCTGTCTGTGTCTGTCTGTGTCTGTCTGTCTCCTCAAAAAAACAGTAGAAAGTTTTTGTGGATTTGCCTTTCACTTGACAGGTTTAATGAGCACGTAACAACCTCCACATGGTAAACTTTTGGTGCCAATTGACCGAGTATTGCCATGGTAACGTTTCTTGCAATGGTGTCAAAAGAAAACGATGACATGAGACATTCCCTAGCGGTGACTATGTTAATTTACATTAATGTCGTCACTTGTTTGACCCTATCATGGTAACGGGTCGTGGGCAGTGTTTATATCTGCCCAGTTTATTATTATTATTATTATTATTATTATTATTATTATTATTATTATTATTATTATTGTTGTTGTTGTTGTTGTTGTTGTTGTTTTATTATTGTTGTTGTTGTTTTATTATTGTTGTTGTTGTTGTTGTTGTTGTTGTTGTTGTTGTGTAAAAACGAACACCATGGAAATAAGATCAAGAATATATCCTCCAATATATACTATATACAGTATATATCACACGAAACACTGGTATAATGAAGTATATCGTTATAGTATATCCTCGCATATATCGTGTACCATGGCAGTATATCCTCGCATATATCGTGTACCATGGTAGTATATCCTCGCATATATCGTGTACCATGGCAGTATATCCTCGCATATATCGTGTACCATGGGTAGTATATCCGCATATATCGTGTACTATGGCAGTATATCCTCGCATATATCGTACCATGGCAGTATATCCTCGCATAAGGTCGTGTACCATGGCAGTATATCCTCGCATATATCGTGGACTATGCATATCCCGCATATATCGTGTACCATGGCAGTATATCCCCGCATATATCGTGTAATATGGCGGTAGTATATCCGCATATATCAGTACCATGGTAGTATATCCCCATATATCGTGTACCATGGCAGTATATCCTCGCATATATCGTGTACCATGGGCAGTATATCCGCATATATCGTGTACCATGGTAGTATATCCCGCATATATCAAAATTCGGCGGTGGTATATCCTCGCATATATCGTACCATGGCAGTATATCCTCGCATATATCGTGGACCAGTATATCCTCGTATATCGTGACCATGGCAGTATATCCTCGCATATATCAGGTAAATTAGCGGCAGCATATCCGCATATACCGTGTACCATGGCAGTATATCCGCATATATCGTACCATGGCAGCATATCCGCATATATAGCCGTGGACTACGGCAGTATATCTGCATATATCGTACCATGGCAGTATATCCTCGCATATATCGTGTAACGGCGGCAGCATATCCGCATATATCGTGTACCATGGTAGTATATTCGCATATATCGTGGACTATGCAGTATATCCTCGCATATATCGTGTACCATGGTAGTATATCCTCGCATATATCGTGTACCATGGCAGTATATCCTCGCATATATCGTGTACCATGGCAGTATATCCTCGCATATATCGTGTACCATGGCAGTATATCCTCGCATATATCGTGGACCATGGCAGTATATCCTCGCATATATCGTGTACCATGGTAGTATATCCTCGCATATATCGTGTACCATGGCAGTATATCCTCGCATATATCGCAATCATGGCAGTATATCCTCGCATATATCAGTACCATGGCAGTATATCCTCGCATATATCGTGCAATTACGGCATATCCGCATATATCGTAAAAATTGGCGGTAGTATATTCGCATATATCGTAATCATGGCAGTATATCCTCGCATATATCGTGTACCATGGTAGTATATCCTCGCATATATCGTGTACCATGGCAGTATATCCTCGCATATATCGTGTACCATGGCAGTATATCCTCGCATATATCGTGTACCATGGCAGTATATCTTCGCATATATCGTGGACCATGGTAGTATATCCCCGCATATATCGTGGACTATGGCAGTATATCTCGCATATATCGTGGACCATGGTAGTATATATCCGCATATAGCGTGTACCATGGCAGTATATCCGCATATATCAGTACCATGGTAGTATATATCTGCATATATCGTACCATGGCAGTATATCCTCGCATATATCGTGACCATGGCAGTATATCCTCGCATATATCGTACCATGGTAGTATATCTTCGCATATATCGTGCAATTATGGCAGTATATCTCGCATATATCGTGGACTGATAGCAGTATATCCTCGCATATATCAAAATTACGGTAGCATATCTTCGCATATATCGTGTACCCTATGGCAGTATATCCTCGCATATATCAAAATTATGGTAGTATATTCGCATATATCAAAATATGTAGTATCCTCGCATATATCGTGTACTATGGCAGTATATCTCGTATTATGTCGTGTACCATGGCAGTATATCCGCATATATCAGGACTATGGTAGTATATCCTCGCATATATCGTGGACCATGGCAGCATATCCTCGCATATATCGTGGACTACAGTATATCCTCGCATATATCGTGTACCATGGTAGTATATCCTCGCATATATCAAAATTATGGCAGTATATCTCGCATATATCAAAATCATGGTAGTATCCTCGCATATATCGTGTACCATGGCAGTATATCCTCGCATATATCGTGGACCATGGCAGTATATCCTCGCATATATCGTGTACCATGGTAGTATATCCTCGCATATATCGTGTACCATGGCAGTATATCCTCGCATATATCGTGGGTTTACCTGCATCTGTTTTACATTATCTGGATTATATTAAACCTTAGATGAACGGTTTTAGATGGCGGGATATTCTTACCAGATAGTTGGTTTAAGCCGTTGTGGTGCGGAAGATCGATGTTTACGAGTCGGTGTCGGAAGTCTCAAGAGTTTTACCTTGTAATTAAAGACGCAAGAATTATTAAGCAGGTGTCTCTAGCACAAGACACTTACTCTAGCACAAGACACTTACTCTAGCACAAGACACTTACTCTAGCACAAGACACTTACTCTAGCACAAGACAATTACTCTAGCACAAGACACTTACTCTAGCACAAGACACTTACTCTAGCACAAGACACTTACTCTAGCACAAGACACTTACTCTAGAACAAGACACTTACTCTAGCACAAGACACTTACTCTAGCACAAGGCACTTACTCTAGCACAAGACACTTACTCTAGCACAAGACACTTACTCTAGCACAAGACACTTACTCTAGCACAAGACACTTACTCTAGCACAAGACACTTTACTCTAGCACAAGACACTTACTCTAGCACAAGACACTTACTCTAGCACAAGGCACTTACTCTAGCACAAGACACTTCACTAGCACACAAGACACTTACCTAGCACAAGACACCCTACTCTAGCACAAGACATCTGGCTCCCAGCACAAGACACTTACTTGCACAAGACACTACTCAGCACAAGACACTCCCCACTTGTATCAAGACACTTACTCTAGAACAAGACACTTACTCTAGCACAAGACACTTACTCTAGCACAAGACACTTACTCTAGCACAAGACACTTACTCTAGCACAAGACAGTTACTCTAACACAAGACACTTACTCTAGAACAAGACACTTACTCTAGCACAAGACAGTTACTCTAACACAAGACACTTACTCTAGCACAAGACACTTACTCTAGCACAAGACACTTACTCGTTAGATGAATCCTCTGTCCCACACTGTTTCCCTTCTGTTTTTAATTGGAATTGTCACTTGGTAGAGAGAAGAAGAGTGTGTGTGTGTGTGTGTGTGTGTGTGTGTGTGTGTGTGTTTAAGGTCATGCTCAACATACAGCATCACACACGCACACATATATTCCCGAGTCCATCAACTTTAAAGCCACGACTGAGATAAACAAGTGACTCTTACCTGTATATTGTACCTGGCTTCTCTCTCTCAAGCGCCCCACACACACACACACACAATAAAATTTGCCCCCGTGTACAATGCAGTTTTAATTTGTTCCGAAAAGTTCTGTTTGTTGGACGTAGTTCAGGACAATAGACACCCCCCAAATTGTCCTGAAAATATACCTGATTTTGTCCTGATTTTGACCTGATTTTGTCCTGATTTTGACCTGATTTTGTCCTGTAATATTTATTGTTTTTGTCCAGAAATTGTCGTGTTAATTTTCTGTTTATGTTGTTGTTGTCTTGTTTTTTTTCTTTATTTTGTCCTGAGTTTTCT
>NW_024714006.1:275000-295000 GCF_018991925.1 Homarus americanus
AGAGAAGAACAGGTGGCAGGATGGAAGAAGTAGGGAAGGAGGGAGGAAGGAAGGCAGGCAGGGAAGGAGAGGGAGAGAGGCAGGCAGGTAGGGAGGGAGGGAGGAAGACCCGGGTCATGAAACACACACTGGCACCAACTAACCAGTGTGGGGAATATAATATTACTGGTGGAGGTTGTGGCACCCTAGAGACTTTGTGGAGAGTGACACTGGCACTGTGATCCAGGGCACTTGTTGCTACTGTGACGGTGGAGATAAAGGGCACTAATATTATTATTATTGTTTGTTTGTTATTGTTTGTTTTTGTTTGCTATTACTGTGTGTTCCCCCTGCCTACTTCCTCCTCTCTTCCTCTGTCTGCCTACTTCCCCTGCCTAGTAAATGACAGTTGGATGGGTAAGTGACGGGTTAGCTGCCTTGGAATGATTGGTCAATAGTCTCTCTCTCTCTGGGAATACTTTCTGTCTACTCGTGAAACAGACAGGAGGAAGACAGGTTTAAGATAGGGAGAATGGTAAGCTTGAGATGGACGGGAGGAAGACTAGACAGGTTTGAGATAGAAGGGAAGACAGAATCAGGACGGGAGGACAGATGGTGCGGGTGGAGGCAAGACATCTTCAGAAATGGGTCCCTGGCGGTTTGTTGGATTTACGGTTTGGCCCTCACCCCCTTTTTTTTTTTTTTTTTTTTTTTTTTTTTTTTTTTTTTTTTTTTTTTTTTTCTCTCTCTCTCTCTCTGTGTTTGTTGGGTAGTTGGGTAGTGAGACAGGACAAAGACAGAAAGATGGTGAATAGATGAAAGACAGAGAGAGAGAGAGCAAAGTATAAACCCCATTATTCAGCCTGACTTTGGTGCCTTGAGAGAGCCACACATGTCACACACACACACACAAAGAGATTAGCCAATCATCCCCAGCAGATATGATTAGGACCATAATGTCGGGGGATTCAGAGAGGATGAATGTAGCATTGTCTTCTCCGCAGATTGGGCCATCAACAGGTAGGTCAGGGTCGATTGGTGGAAGATTGGGTGAATCGCAGTCTTTACCAGGTGAGATTAGATACGGATTAGTAGAGGGCCAAGTGAAGGGTTTTATCTGCAACTGTGTGTGTGTGTGTGTGTGTGTGTGTGTGTGTGTGTGTGTGTATTGGGCCAGCGTCTCTCTCTCATGCAGGTTACGGTTCAAAAATTAGGTTAGGTTAGTTTTTATTCACAAGACCTTCAGGAAGTGACTGACTAGACCTGATTCTGACCTAGACTGAATTTGATCTCTTGACCTGGATCAATTCCGGACCTGACACGAATGATAATACGTGTCGTGCAGTCCTCGTGCCTTCGTCTGTCTATTGATTATTCTCTGCTTGTTCCCAGCCCGCACGCACCCGATCATACACGCACGCCTGCACCATAACACCTCTACATCAAAGTACTCTGTATTGATAGTATAAAACACACACATGCACACACACACACACACACACATGCACACACGCAGACACACACACACACACACACACATATGCACACACACACACACACACACACACACACACACACACACACACACACACGTACACATCAGGCAATATGAAAAGGCAAATTTAACCATTTATTTCTTGGTTTTCAGTAAGCCCGCCCTGCCGTGTCTGAAAGCTGTCACCTAAACTTAAGGTCATTCATCTAGTTAAGTCACCACGTAGCTCTACAGGAACGCACAGCCACTGTAAGCCACTGGTCCTCATTTTAAATACCATTACTAAATTCAGTCACCAGTCGAGGGGTAGAGTATGTTAAGGGTGGGGTAGGGGTGAGGGATATGATAAATGGATGTTCAATTGGTATCCTAAATAGTGCCAAATTGATATTTTATTAGGAATTATTGTTTGTGGGAGAAACTTTTATGTGAAAATAAATAAATAAATAAAAACCATAAATAAAATGACAGAAAAAAATAAGTCATACATGAAAAAATAACAGAAAACGGGGAACTAAGAATCACGAACAGAAAACGAGAAAAAGAGCGGGTAACGAGGGTAAACTTCGTCAATTTCAACAGAGAGGCATGCACCACGATAACAGTTCTATAAGCAATATCCAAAAACTCCATTAGGAATTTTCATACTCGGATCCAGGAATTTTATTAAAAAATTCTTCCAGTGAGTCAACTAAATGCCATTGTCTGACTAATGTTGATTAACGCTGTTTAAAATGTGATATTGCGCATACACACACACGCACACACACACACACACACACACACACACACACATCTACACACACACACAAACACATCTACACACACACACACACACACACACACACACACACACACAACAATGCATCACGTGCAGAATTACATTAATTTTAGTACTACAGAGAAATGAAGTTGTAAGATCCCTTCCATAGGTCCGGGTGACATGGGGCCTTAAGAGGGTGTCACGGGGCCTTAAGAGGGTGTCATGGGTTTTGGGTTCGGGTTTGGTTCCGCTTCTGGGTTCTAGAATCCAGTTTTGGGTTCGGGGTTTATTGTGTTGATTTGAAGTTCCGGTTCGAGTTTAAGACTCCGGGTTTCGTTTCGTTGTTTAGGGTTCGAGTCTTGCTTCAGTGTTTCAGGTTCGAGACTGGGCTCCTTCTTTGTGGTTCGAGTCTGGGTTCAGTGGTTCGGGTTCGAGGTTGATTAGTGTCAGGTTCGGGATACAGGGTCGGGTTCGTGATTCCAAGTTTGGTTTCGTTATTTCGGGTTCGAGTCTGGGTTCAGTGGTTCGGGTTCGGGGCTCATTGTTTCGGGTTCGGAGTTAAGTTGGGTTCAGGGAGTACGGGTTTGAAGTTTTGGCCACGATATTCGCTAGTATGCAAATGAGGAGATCAAAGGAGGGAGTGAGAGAGGACTTTAATAACTGAAAGACACCCGCCTGACTTTTCATTTCCTGGTTTAATAAGATGAGGTACTGACGAGACCCTGTGATGGTGGTAGTGGTGATGATGATGGTGATGATAGTGGTGGTGGTGGTGGTTGGTGATGGTGATGGTAGTGATAGTGGTGGTGGTGATAGTGGTGGTGGTGGTGGTGGTTGTGGTGATGGTGATGGTAGTGATGATGTTTGTCTCTCTCTCTCTCCCTCTCTCCTCTGATGTATAATTATTTCCAAAAAATATCTCGCCAGTGCCGTGTTGACGATACCCAGTCTTGTAATTACGATAGCGCCGGAATTTATGAGATAATATTTCTTAACATATATTTTTAGTTGGTGTTTATATAATATTTCAATGTATTTATTTTTTATTAATCTATATTTTATTTCGTTTTTTTTCTGGTTATTATTGTTGTAATAATAATAATAATAATAATAATAATAATAATAATAATATAATGTAGGTTAGGTTATGTTATAGTTATTGTTAGGTTACGTTGGATTAGGTCAGGTCGTGTTAGGTTAACTTAAGTCAGCTCTGTTTAGGTTATGATCAGATTAGGTTATAGTTATGGTTACTTTAGATTACGTTAGGTCAGGTCAGGCCAGGTCATGTTAGGTCAAGTGAAGTCAGTTCAGGTAAGGTTATGGTCAGGTCATGCTAGGTTAAATGAAGTCAGGACAAGTTAAGTCAAGTTAGGTCATATAAGGTCAGTAATTAAGGTATTAACGAGTCCTGAACATGATATATTCCACTAAAGTCTGACCTCATCCGTGACCTGTTCCTGAGGCGTGGAGGTCAGAGGTCAATGTCATCGTGTCGTTGAGGTCAAAAGGGAGGAATTGGGTGATGACTGGGTCAAGTACAGTCTGTCTGGTCCTTTCTCCTCTCTTTACTTTCTTTTCATTTCCTTTGTTCGTCCTCCTTTCACTTCCTTTCTCTTTTGGATCTCTGTCTCTCTTTCTCCCTTTTTCTTCTTTATTTTTTTACCCTTTCTTTTTATCATTTTCTCTTTCTTCCTCGTTGTTCTCCTTTCTCTCTCTTATTCTCTTCTTTTTTCTCCCATGTTATCATCTGCTTGTCGTGTGTTCTCCTATCTGTTATGTGTTTAAGCTGTTAGAAAGTCTAGAGAAAAAAATCAAACTCTAGTAATAAAAAAAAAATCAACTTTAAAATAAATTACTAAATAAAATAATAAAGAGGAAAAAATGAAATAAACTTGTTTGTCTGTGCTGTTCGTTGGTCATCAGTCAAAGGCGAACACACCCCAGCGAACATTTTCAGCTGAGAACAATAACATTGACCTTTTCGTATTGGGCTGAATGTCAGTCTGTTGTTTATGGATGCTTGTGTCTGTACGTCTCTGTGTCAATAGATATCTGTCTGTCTGTCTGTCTGTGTCATTGTTATGTGTCATGATATATGTCTGTCTGTCTGTCTGTCTGCTTCACTGGCTGTATGTCTGTCTGTCTGTCTCACTCTAACATAGAACAAAAATACCTTCAAACTAACAAACTCATAATCTCACAAAACTCCAAAACTCACAACAGGAGACATTGACTATTCACAAGGCTCTACATGTTAACTAATCATTCACCAGAGAAGTAAAATATTAAACACATTGGAAACTATTGATCTTAACGTAGAGACCAGAGGCGAGGTGTGAGGTTCATATAGAGACTTTTCTTTCTTTTTCTTTCTCTTTCTTTTCTTTCTTTCCTTTTCTGTTCATGTACTTGCTTCGTTGTTTGTTAGCCCCAAAGGTCTCCCCGCTGCTTCTTGAGATTCGGACTCGTGAACCCGAAGCAGTAGACCCTGAAGCATTATTCTGTCCCTAAAGGCTTCGGGTTCAGAGTTTTGAATCTCTGGGTTCATGAAGCTTTCCCCTCTCCAACCCCCCCCACACTCTCCCAGATACCCCCACACCCCCCACACTCTACCCCCCACACCCCACCTCCCCCTACTCCCCTACTCCCCTCACACCCCCCACACTCCCCACACTCCCACACTCTCCCCACACTCCCCACACTGCCACCCACCTGTTGGCTTCGTTAAGACTCTTATCATTAGTGTCAGTTTTCATTCAATTATAAACTGTTTTAATTAGTCATTTTTTGTTGGAGTATATTACATTTGATGTCTGTCTCTGTCTGTTTTTTGTCTGTCTGTCTGTCTGCCTGTCTGTCTGTCAGTGTCTGTCTTTCTGTTTGTCCGTCTTTCTGCCTGTCTCTTTCTGAACCTATCTGTTTGCCTGTCTGTTTGTCTGTCAGTTTTGCTAGTCACACCTCAATCCCTGTAAAACACTAACTCGTCTGCGTTTATCTCTCTCTCTCTCTCTCTCTCTCTCTCTCTCTCTCTCTCTCTCATACATACACTATTTCAACGTGTATCTCTGTCTGCCCTCTCCTCTCTCATCTTCCTGTCTGTCATTCTGTCTGTCTGTCACTCTGTCTGTCTGTCTGATATAAGTTGATTCTTCACTTCACAAAATTAAATAACACTAGAGACATCACGACTGGGTATAAATATTAGATCTGCTTTTCTTAGCTGGGGAGAATAGCTACTGGGGAGAATATCTACTGGGGAGAATATTTTAATGGGTGGAATATCCTCTTAGGGAGAATAGCCACTTTGGGAGAATAATTTGAGGGAAAATCCACTTGGGAGAATATCCACTTGGGGAGAATACTTTGAGGGGAAAATCCACTTGGGGAGAATATCCATAGAATATCCTCTTTGGGGAGATCTTTTGAGGGGAATATCCACTTATGGGAGAATACTTTGAGGGGATAATCCACTTGGGGGAAATATCACTTGGGGAGAATACTTTGGGTGTATCCACTTGGGGAGAATACTGGGGAGAATATCCACTTGGGGAGAATACTGGGGAGAATACGTTGGGTAAATTACCATTAATCAAATATAAATGACTTCATCTAAGAACAAAAATATAATAAAATAATAATTCCCTTCGGTTGTTTTATAGTTACTGGAATAATTGCGAAAATAAGTTGACGAAATTAAAATGCATGTCTTCCTGTCTGTCTGTGTGTCTGTCTGTGTGTGTGTGTGTGTGTGTGTCTGTGTGTCTGTTTGTCTGCCTGTCTGTCTGTGTGTTTCTTTGTGTCTTTGTTTTTCTGTATCTGTGTTTGTTTCTCTTTGTCTTGAGCTTCTTCTCTTGTTTGTCTGTCTGTCTGTCTGTTTCTGTGTCTGTCTACCTGTCTGTCTGTCTGTCTGTCTGTCTGTTTCTGTGTCTGTCTACCTGTCTGTCTGTGTGTCTGTTTGTCTGTCTGTCTCTGTCTGTTTTTTTCTTCTTTTTTACGGGGACTCCCTTACAGGTCACTGACCCATCAGGGGTCTTTGGGGCGAAAAAAAGATAGAGTAGAAATTCAAAATAGAAAAGAAAAAAGGTTATATTAATCTACACCACAAAGATGAGGGAAAACAGCTTTGTAAGAGACATTGTATGAGTATGGAAACACAGAAGAACAGAGCATTCCACAGTTTGAAAGAAGGAATATAACGGGTTATTGTAGTGTGACCGACATCCACACAAACGGTGGACACAGCGGGCAAGACGTGTGTTGAGCCCACGGCCTTGTCGGCGGTACACAGGATGCCAAACCACCGAACATTGCCCGTTAAAGTACCTGTAAAAAGAGAGAGTGAAGCAACATTGCCGTGAAGAGAAAGGGAAGAGAGATTGTCAACTAAAGGAAGAGAGTTAATAAGACGAAATGCCTTTGATTCCACCCTATCTAACAGTTGGACAGAAGAAGAGCCACCCCAGATATGAGAGCAGTACTCCAAGTTAGGAAGAATGACTCCTTTATATACTTGGAGCAACGTTGAAGTGAAGTAGCTACGGCATCTGTACAACATTACCAACTTTCGGGAGGCAGCTTTAGCTATATTAAGGATGTGTTGCTTCCAGGATATATTAGAGGAAATGGTAAGGCCTAGCATATTTATTTTAGAATTTGGCAGAATGATTGCGTCCTGAAATGTGATTAGTGGAAGATCATCCTAATTTGGAAAGTGTAATTGGTAATCTGTCTCTGTGTTTGTCTGTTTGTCTTTGTTTTAATCTGTCTCTCTGGATTTGTCTGTTTGTCTTTCATCTCTGTCTGTTTTTATCTGTTAATCTGTCTGTCTGTATTCACTCGTTTTTCTTTCTGTCTTTTATGTTTTCATCGGTATATTTATCTGTCTGTCTATTATTTGCCTGTCTGTATATCTGTCTTTATCTTCTGTCAACCCAAGCCGAGGCACACGAACACTCCCTCCTTCCTTCCCTCCTTCCTTTTCTCATTCCCTCATTATCTCCTTCCCTTCCCTCCTTATCTCCCTTATTTTCTCCTTCTCTCTCTTCCTGTCTCTTCTTCCTCCTTCCTTCCCTTCCTTCACCTCTCCCTCTCTCACTGCCTTCGTCTCTCCTCCCTCTCAGATTTTTTTTTATTAATTCAACGTGTGTGTGTGTGTGTGTGTGTGTGTGTGTGTGTGTGTGTGTGTGTGTGTGTGTGTGTGTGTGTGTGTGTGTGTGTGTGTGTGTGTGTGTGTGTGTGTGTGTGTGTGTGTGTGTGTGTGTGTGTGTGTGTGTGTGTGTGTGTGTGTGTGTGTCCAACATTTCTTCAAACATCAAGATGAAGCTGCACACCAAGAGAAAGAACTCAAGAATAAAAAAAAATACTTTACTGAAGAATAAACCGTCTAGAGGCTAATAAAACACCCATATTCGTGGTTTATGTTTTCCTGCGGTTTACATGAGTCTACACGATTACTCTACCCCTACCCCACCTCCACCCCCCACCCCTACCATTACCCCCCTACCCCACCCACCACCACTACCTCCCCTCAAGAACCGAAATAAAAAAAATAAACCCAAGGGAAATTTGGCAACACTCTTAAGCCCCGCCCCTCTTGTGACGTATAGTGTGAGATAGCCAATCAGCAGTCGGCGATTTCCTAACCGGGTTATGATTGCCCACTTACTAGAATCTTAAGATAGGAGGAGGGGGTGAAAAGGGGTGTTGTTGTGGGTTAGGGGCAGGTGTGGGCTTAGAGCGTGGGTTAGTGGGTGTTCTTGTAGGAAGAAAGTATTTTAGTGATGGTTGTTGATTTTTGAGGGGAGGTAAGTAGGTTAGTGAGGGGAGGGAGTAGATGGGTAAGGGGCAGGAGAAGTAATGAAGATTAGTGAGAGAAAGAGGAGGGGAAAGTAGATTAGTGAGAGGGAGGGAGAAAGGGAAAGGTCGTTAGTGAGGGGGAGGGAGGGAGGGGGGATGATGGGAGGGGAGGGGGATGATAGGAGGGAGGGATGATGGGAGGCAAGCAGGTTATTGACGACTCAAGGATGTGTGTTTGGTGATGTCGTGGGGGTCGTGGGGTACCTCTTGTCGTGTACTCTGGCACCCATCGTGAAAGCAGCAGAACTGTAAGCATAGACTGAGTAAACTGGCGTCTTTCTTTAGGCGCGGGCGTGGTGGTGGGTGGGGATGGGTGTGGCAGGTGTGGTGGGGGATGTTGGGTGTGGTAGGGGTCTCAAAGGTAGGTGGAGGAGGAGGAGGAGTGAGATATATACGCGTGTGGAGGTGATGTGTGTGTGTGGGAAGACTCGGGGCCTTTAACATCTGTTTTGGATGAGGTTTACCTGTGTGTGTGTGTGTGTGTGTGTGTGTGTGTGTGTTGGAGTGGAATTATATGTTTTTTTTAATTTTCCCGTAGACAGCAGTGAGTTCATTGTGCACACTATACTCCTGCTGTGAACGATAGCGCCAAAAGGATTACAGAGTATAGCCCACAATGGGAGTAAATATATAGGGGTCATGGTATTGTGGCGTTGAGTGTTACAAAGTATTTTTAGTGCATATACAAACGATCAAAACAGTATCCGTGTCCGATGATTTCCTTACCACATGAACCACACTCAACCACGCTACACATTGTTCGCAAGATTTATCTATTTTTTTCTGAATGTGTATATAATGATAATATTTACTATGGATAAAACAGGAAATGTCGCTATCATAGTTAACTACTGGGAGCAAAAGGTGGATACAGGTTAGGTTAGGTTAGGTCAGGTTAGGTTAACATGACGTCGTTTCATCGTCAGGTGATATAAGGTGGGATGTCTAACTTTCAGGTGAGGTAACTCTTACTGCCTCAACCATAACACCAACACCTCACGCCCCCCCCCCACACACTAGGAAATAAACAATATATTAATTTTGTGGTCCTGCTATATATCTCGAGGAAAAATCAGACCAAGAATGTTAAGAGACCGAGGACGAGACCTGGAGAATAAGGTCTCGAGGCCTACTTCACTGACTTCCACCCTATTGTAGGTACTGCCTCCAACACTCCTCCTCCACCACTGGAGGTACTACCTCCAACACTCCTCCACCACTGTAGGTACCGCCTCCAACACTCCCTCCTCCACCACTGTATATAGAGCCTCCAACACTCCACCATCACTTCGGGCCATCAATTGTAGGAGGCCTTAAAAAGCGACCCGCCCTCAGCTGTAAATTGATAGATGGTGCTGGTGTGTGTACGACCTTCAGCAGGTGTGTGTACGACCTCCCAGCAGTGTGTGTACGACCTTCAGCAGGTGTGTGTACGACCTTCAGCAGGTGTGTGTACGACCTCCCAGCGGGTGTGTGTACGACCTTCAGCGGGTGTGTGTACGACCTCCCAGCAGGTGTGTGTGCGACCTCAGCGGGTGTGTGTACGACCTCCCAGCGGGTGCGTGTACGACCTTCGCGGGTGTGTGTACGACCTCCCAGTGGGTGTGCGTGTGTGTGTACACGACGCTCCACCACCACCATTAACTCTTCGTACTGCTCTCTCCTCCTCCTCCTCCTCCTCCTCCTCCTCCTCCTCCTCCTCCTCCTCCTCCTCCTCCTCCTCCTCCTCCCTCCTCCTCCTCCTCCTCCTCCTCCTCCTCCTCCTCCTCCTCCCCTCCTCCCCTCCTCCTCCCCTCCCTCCTCCTCCCCTCTCCCCCCTCCCCTCCCTCCCCCCTCCCCTCTCCCCTCCCCCCCTCCCCTCCCCTCCCCTCCCCCTCTCCTCCCTCCTCCTCCCCCCCCTCCCCCCTCCTCCTCCACTATAGATACGTCTTCTCACCATAATGTTATGCCTTCGGGCTCTTACCCCTCACCCC
This sequence comes from Homarus americanus, assembly GCF_018991925.1. Lineage (NCBI taxonomy): Eukaryota > Metazoa > Arthropoda > Malacostraca > Decapoda > Nephropidae > Homarus > Homarus americanus. Next base: position 285,070 of record NW_024714006.1, read on the forward strand.
CCTCCAGTCTGCTCCCTCCTCCACCTCCCCATCTTCCCCTCCATTCCCTCTCGTTCCCCCTTCCCTTCTCCACACCAACCTATCCCTTCCTCCCCTCCCTCAATAACCATCCCCATCCTCCTCTCCTTCCTCCAAATCCCCCTCCCGCCCCTCCTTCCCCACCCTCCCTCTCCCCCTCCCCTTCCACTTCCACCAATGCCATCCAGTCGTCTGGTTCTGGATGGCATATTCTTAAAAATCGGCTCATCCGGCTTTTGTGTCAAATTTCAGATGCAGTGATTCTCGGCCGCGCACTAGAGTTCACTTGTTTGTGGGCGATACTTTCTCCAGGTGTACCAGGGGGGGGGTGGGGAAGGTTCTGAGGTGGTGGTGTTGATATTGGGTGCTACTCTGGGGGTGTTTATCTGTTGTTGTTTTCTAATGACTTAACCCCTTGAGTACGATAACAACCTTGAGTACGATAACTTAACCCCTTGAATGCAGTGTCATCGTACTCAAAGGAATTAGTAATCATCACTGGGATACTTTATTGTACTCGGGAAATTGCTTCGTACTAATGGAGTAAAGTTATCGTATAAAAGGGGTTAAGTTATCGTACTAAAGGGGTTAAGTTATCGTACTAAAGGGGTTAAGTTATCGTAATCATGGGGTTAAGTTATCTTACTCATGGTTGTTAAGTTATCGTATTCATGGGTTTAAGTTATCTTAGGTTAAATTATCGTATCTTTGGGGTTGTTATCGTACTCATGGGGTTAACCTCGCCTCACCCCTCCAGGTAACGTGATAACATCTAATCATCAGGTAAAATAAACTGGGATGCTATTCTTCAGGTGATTCTCAAATATTCCGACACAGCTATAGAAAAATTATTGTATTTATTTATTTATTTATTTATTTATTTGTTTGTTTGTTTGTTTATTGTATTTATTTATTTATTTATTTATTTATTAAGGTAACAGGTGGCGGCCAGAAGTTGTTGGTAAAAGTTTTATTTTCATGGATAATAAGAAAAGTTTTGGGACACGGGACTTTTATTTTCATTTAATTAGATTTTTTTCTCTGGATTTTATTTTATTTTTATTTTTATTTTTTTGGCTGCGAAGATTTTTAGTCCTTATTTTTGCTTCGGTTTTTTTTTTCTTACTTCCTCTACATTTTTCTTACTGTTGTTCTTCTTGTTCTTCTTGTTCTTCTTGTTCTTGTTCTTCTTGTTCTTCTTGTTCTTCTTGTTCTTCTTGTTCTTCTTGTTCTTCTTGTTTTTCTTTTCTTCTTGTTCTTCTTGTTCTTCTTGTTCTTCTTGTTCTTCTTGTTTTCTTGTTCTTCTTGTTCTTCTTGTTCTTCTTGTTTTCTTGTTCTTCTTGTTCTTCTTGTTTTCTTGTTCTTCTTGTTCTTCTTGTTCTTCTTGTTCTTCTTGTTCTTCTTGTTTTTCTCGTTATTGTTATTATCATTATTTAAATAGCAATAGGTTAGGTTAGGAGTGATTGGGGTTAAAATATAGTTAAGTTAGGGTGGTTAGGTTAGGTTAGGTTAGTTAGTTAGATAGGGTAGGTTGGGTTAGGTTAGGTCAGGTTAATTTAGAGTAGTTAGGTGAATTAGTTTACGTTGTTTCAATTAAGTTTGTTGAGTTAGTTAAGGTGTGTGTTTAATTACATTGTATTAGTTAATTAGTCAAGGAAGAACGGGATCGACAGACAGACAGACGAAGACAGACAGACAGACAGACAGAGAGACAGGGAGACACAGACAGACAGACAGACAGACAGAGATACAGAGAGACACAGACAGACAGACAGACAGAGAGACAGGGCACAGACAGACAGACAGACAGACAGAGATACAGAGAGCACAGACAGACAGACAGACAGAATACAGAATACAGACAGACACAGACAGACAGACAGACAGACAGATATACAGACACAGACAGACAGAGATACAGGAGAAAAGACAGACAGCAGACAGACAGATATACAGACACAGACAGACAGAGATACAGAGAGACACAGACAGACAGACAGACAGACGGACAGACAGACAGACAGAGATACAGAGACACAGACAGACAGACAGACAGACAGAGATACAGAGAGACACAGACAGAAAGAGACAGACAGAGAGACTCACCAGCTAATTCTTCATTATGCAAATTCTGAAACACCACCTACCCGGCTGTCCCCTGCCTTGTTGGAGGTGGGGGAGAAGGTGGGAGAAGGGGAGGAAGAGTTGAGAGGATATAAAAGGTGGGAGAAGGGAGGTAAGGAGAAGAGGAAGAGGAGTGGGAAATCGGGGAAGAGGTGGGGGAGAATGTGGAGGGGGTGGGGAGAAGTGGGGAGGTCAAGGGGGAGGAGACGAGGTGAGGAGGTAGGGAGGAGGGAGAAGAGGAAGGGAAGTAAGTAAATTAAAGAGGAGGAATAAAAGGCAAGATGAAGAGGGAGGGGAGAAGATGGGGTGAGGAGGAAGGGGTGAGAGTGAGGGGTGAGATTAAGGGAAAGAAAAGAAGGAAGGGGAGAGATGTGGGGAGAATTTGATGGGAGAGGAATGAGGGCAAGTCGGAAGAGAGAGGCGATACGCTTAATAGGTAAATCTGGTGACACTAATATTATTTTTATTTTTATTTTTATTTATTATTATTATTATTATTATTATTATTGTGAGATATAAAGATGATTGAATTTATTATTATTTGAGTGTTTAAAATACGATGATGATGATGATGATGATGATGATGATGATGATGGTAATGGTAGTAAGTAATAATGGTACCATGAAGCCAACCTCTCTCTTGTTACCTGTCCAATGTTCAGGTGAGCCATTGGTCTTGGTTACCTCTCTCTCTCTCTCAGTAGCACTTAGGTCATTATGGCGAATAACTCGAAATTAATGGCTGATGACCTGAGGGGGGATGGGGAGGGGGATGTAGGGGAGGGGATGGGGGAGAGAGGAAAAGGGAGAAGGAAGGGAGAGAATAAAGGGAGGAATAGAGAAGAAGTAGAGGGAGAAAGTTGGAGGGAAGAAGAGGGGCAACGGAGAGAGGGGAGGACTGTGAGGTGAGAGGGAGAGAGAAGAGAGTAAGGTTAAGGATATGGAAGAGAACAGAGGAAGGGAGTGAGGGAGAGGGAAGGGGAAAGGACAGAGGGAGAGGGTGAGGAAAGAAAAGAGGAAAAGGGACGGAAGAGACTAGGGTGAAGGGAGGAGAGGAGGGATGGGGGAGTGAGGGGAAAAGGGAGGTAAGGGTGAGAGGAAGTGAGAGGGAGAGATGGGGGAGAGGTGAGGGGCGTGAATTAGGACTTGGGTCAATTGAGTTACTTTCTCCGGGATCTTATTTTCTACACCCTATGTCTAGTGTGATCTCTGGGGGGAGGGGGAGGGAGGGGTTATCTGGGGGTGAGAGGTTATCTGGGGGTGAGAGGTTATCTGGGGTGACTCAAACAAACAAACTAAAAAAATAATCATTTAAACAAACGAACAAGCATATATATATTTTGTGTGTGTAAGACTCTCTCTCTCTATCTCTCTCTCTCTCTCTCTCTCTCTCTCTCTCTCTCTCTCTCTCTCTCTCTCTCTCTCTCTCTCTCCCAATCCTCCTTTATCCTCCCTAACCCTCTCCTCTCTCACCTGGCTCTCCCACTTTACTGTGTCACACAAATCTCTCCCCTCTCTCTCCCTCTCTCCCTCCCTCACTCTCCCTCTCTCTCTCTCTCCCTCCCTCCTCCCTCACTCTCCTCTCTCTCCTCCCTCCCCCCTTCACTCATCTTCTCTCCCCATACCCCTCCCCCTATCCTTCCCATCATCTCCCCATCATCCTCCCTTTACCCTCCCATGTTAGCCTTCCCATCACCTACTTAAGACCTTCCCCATGACCCATGGGCATTACCCATGGTTCTCCCACCCCCCCTCACCCTTCTCCCCACCGTGGGTCATGGGGTGGGTGGAAGACAATCACTATGTTTGCCAAGTAAATGAACTGTGTTGGTTGGGTAGCTGTCCCCCACCACCTCCCACCCCTCACCCCCCTCACCCACCCCACCCCTCATCCCCCTCACCCACCCCCCACCCCTCACCCCCACCCCTCACCCCCCCTCACCCCCACCCCTCACCCCCCACCCCTCACCCCCTCACCCCCCACCCTCACCCCCCTCACCCCCTCACCCACCCCACCCCTCACCCACCCCACCCCTCACCCCCCTCACCCACCCACCCCCCACCCCTCACCCCCTCACCCCCCTCACCCCCCACCCTCACCCCCCACCCCCCCCCCACCCAGCTCTCACCCCCTCCTCACCCCACCCCTCACCCTCACATACACACCCGCACCATATAGCTACACACCCACCCACCCTCACCTATATAACTACACACACATACACCGACCCACTCTCGCCCTCTCCCTCTCTCTGGTCTCTCCCCATTTACTCATCCCTGCCCTCCCCAGCCCTCATTCACTCACTCCTCCAATTCTTCCCCCATGTCCACTCAATGAATGGCCTCTTCTTTCCCACTCACTCAGCTGCTCTTCTTTCCTCAGTCACCCGTCCCCTCACCATACTTACCTAATCCAATTATTCCCACTCATCCACCCCATTCTCCCCATTAACCACCCACTCGCCCAACCTCATTCATTCCTTTCACCCCTTTCCACTCACCCCACCCCACTTCTCATTCTTCCCTCCCTCTCCCTATTCATCACCACACTCCCCCACTCACTACCCCACTCCAACTACCTAACCTCCCTCTCTCCATCACCTCCCACTCACCCCTTTCATCCACTCCCACTCCTTGACCTCTCCTCTCTCAATCACCGTTCACCTCCCTCCCTCTCTCCCCACTCACCTCCCACTCAGGTCTCAGGTAAAAGGGCTTACTACATCACTGTGTAATCCTTGTCAACACAGCCCGGATGCCCTGCCTCAGCCGAACCTCACGTGGGGAGGGGCACTGGGAGGAGAAGGAGTAAGAAAGGAAGGAGGAGAGGAAGATCAGGAAGAGGGGAGAGAAAGAGGAGAGAGGAAGAAGAAGAAGGTTGGAAAATTAGGAGGAAGAGGAGAGGAAGTGCCAAAGGAAATAGAAGAGGGAGGAGAGAAGGAAATGAAGAACCAAGGAGAGGGAAGAGGAGGGAGGGAGAGGAAGATCAAGGGAAAGAAGGAAGGGGAGAATAACAGGAATAGAAGAACGGAGCATAGAAGTGGAGGAAAAATGTGGATAGAATGAAAGGGGAACTGAAGGGGAGAGACAGAGGGAGAGAGAGAGAGAGAGAGAGAGAGAGAGAGAGAGAGAGAGAGGGTTGGGTCCACACCCAAACACAGTACATTCACAAACAAAACACACAGACAACACAAACACGGGAGGTAGACCAGCCACGCGGGGGGGGGGGGTGGGAACAGGGGGTAGACCAGCCACGCCCACAAACAAGACAGATAGGCGGGCCAGGTCTGGGCTGATCGTCTCTCGACTATAAATTTCCTGCTTGGCTGTGAGACCAGATCACTGTCCCTCGGGGTGCTGTGTGATGCTGTGTGATGCTGTGTGATGCTGTGTGATGCTGTGTGGTGCTGTATGATGCTGGGTGCTGTGTTTTGTGTGGTGTGACGTACCAGTATATCCACGCACAATTACACTTAAACTACTCTCTCTCTCTCTCTCTCCTCTCTCTCTTCTCTTTTTCCTCCCCCACAGCTCTTCACCTCCCCCTCCCCCCCACCAATAATACGTGCCATATAATTTTATCAGTTAGTACTCTATATATTATATCCCGTCTATATCGCTGTTATATAATTTATTAACTTGTCCAATAAATCAACTGGACAAGGGTAGCTTTGGGGAGGGGTGGGGATGGGAGGGAAGTAGAAGAATGGGAAGGGAGGGGGGGTGTGTGTGGGTGGGAGGGGATGGGGTGTGTGTGGGGGGAGGGAGGGTGTGTGGGTGGGAGGGGGGAGAGGGTGTGTGGGTGGGAGGGAGGGTTTATGGGTGGCTGGAAGGGGGTTTTGTGGGGCGGAGTGAGAGGTATTGGGGTGAGGAGGGAGTATTAGGAGGAAGGGGAGTAGCTGGTTGATCACCCTCCTTGCCCCCTATACCCTCCTCCTCCTCCCCCATCCTTCCTTCCCCCTATACCCTTCCTCCTCCCAGTCTCCTCCATACCCCTTCCCATACACGAACACTATATAAAATCCCACAATGACAGTTCTAATTTATTCAGGAACTTAAAAAAATCTAGCCTCCCCTGCCCCATTTAAAACACGATTAATGGAAATGAGATACAATTTTTCCAGGGATTTTTTAACTGGTTTTAATTTTTTTTAGGGGGTGGGAGGGAGAAAGTCACTAGGGGGTGGGGAGGAGAAAGGTCACTAGGTGGGGGAGGAAAGGTCACTAGGGGGAGGGAGAAGGTCACTGGGGGTGGGGGAGGAAGGTCACTAGGGGGGAGGAGAAGGTCACTAGGGGGGTGGGGGAGGGAGAAGGTCACTAGGGGTGGGGATGGGAGAAGGTCACTAGGGGAGGGAGGTCACTAGGGGGTGGGGAGGGAGAAGGTCACTAGGGGGTGGGGGAGGGAGAGAAGGTCACTAGGGGGGTGGGGGAGGAGAAGGTCACTAGGGGGGTGGGGGAGGAGAGGTCACTAGGGGGTGGGGAGGGAGAAGGTCACTAGGGGGTGGGGAGGAGAAGGTCACTAGGGGGGGTAGGTATCGTAATTTATGTAAATGTGTGGTGGAAATATTGTGCTTTTTTTTGTGTACATGTTATTCGTTTTTTGGTTAATTTATATCTTTGTTAAACATGAGGTGTAATTATATTGTCTAATGTGTATATATCAAGGTGGCCTCTTGATGTGTGTGGTGCTGTCGGCCGTAAAGTTTTGCTGTAATTGTGGATACTAAATTTATACACACACATCAGACGAACGAACAGACAAATCGTAACCAAAATTAATACACTTCCGCAACTGTGTATGAACAACTTATGTGTGAAATTTGATTATGCTCTGACCAATACAATTTAAGTTAGAATGTGGACAACACTTATACACACACAAACAGACAGACAAATAGACGAACTGTGACTAAAATTAATAGGCATCATAAACTATACATAAAGAAATTGTATGTGAAATTAGATTATGTTCTGACCAATACAATTTAAGTTATCATCTAGACATCAATTGTACACACAGAGACGGACATACGGACGGACTCCACCACGGATATATCAGCCCTAGAAGAGGTGTAGTGAGTCTGGGAGTTGTTTTATCTACTAGTCCTCAGTTGACGTCACAAAGAGGTTGAGAAATGAACGAAATTAAATTAATCTCTCCTGGTATAAATTAGTTATCCCGTGTGTGTGTGTGTGTGTGTGTGTGTGTGTGTGTGTGTGTGTGTGTGTGTGTGTGTGTGTGTGTTGGAGGGTGAGCCTGGGTGTAGAAATTAACCCCATGTAACCCCCTGAACTTGAACTTTAACAACCCCTGAACTTAACCCCCTGAACTTAACCGCTTGAACTTAACCGCTTGAACTTAACCCCAGAACCTAACCCAGACTTAACGGCTGAACTTAACCTTGAACTTAACCCCCAGAACCTAACCCCTTGAACTTAACCCTGAACTAAACCGCTTGAACTTAACCGCTTGAACTTAATCCCAGAACCTAACCCCCGAGACCTAACCCCTTGAACTTAACGGCTTGAACTAAACCGCCTAGACTTAACCCCTGAACTAAACCGCTTGAACTTAACCGCTTGAACTTAACCCCTGAACTTAATCCCAGAACCTAACCCCTTGAACCTAACCCCTTGAACTTAACCGCTTGAACTTAACCCTTGAACTTAATCCCAGAACCTAACCCCTTGAACTTAACGGCTTGAACTTAACCCCCTGAACTTTAACCGTCGAATTTAACTCTCCCATTTTATCAGACTCCACACCTTCCAAACACAATCTTTGTCCAGTAGAAAGTTTTAAAGAATAAGATAAAGTCTTTCTAACTTTCTAAAAAAGAAAAGAGATTGACCCATCAATTTCTCCCCGCCCCAAACACCCCTTTTGGCTATCTTCGGGCTACCTCTAGGCTATCTTCGGGCTACCTCTAGGCTATATTCGGGCTATGGATCTTGTGGAGGCTATATTGGATCTAAACTTTTTCTTTTTATTATTTTTTTTAAGAAAGTTTGGGGGGAAGATCTACGAGACAGCTAAAGTGATTGAGGTGAAAGGTGTGGTGTGAAAGGTTGTGGTGTAAGTGAAAGTTTAGATAGGAGAAAGTCGCTTGTTGTAATATAAGGTGTGTGTGTGTGTGTGTGTGTGTGTGTCAGAATTCTTTTGATATCGTGCTGGTATTTGCCGAGTTGTAGATGTTCTCTCTCTCTCTCTCTCTCTCTCTCTCTCTCTCTCTCTTTCTCTCTCTCTCTCTCTCTCTCTCCACTCTTATTGAACCGCCTCTCCTTCCTTCCTTCCTTCCTTCCTTCCTTCCTTCCTTCCTTTCTTCCCTCCCACCCTTCCTACACCCCCCCTGCCCTACCTACACTCCCTACACTTGTAAACTCCCCATTTTTACCTCCCGCCCATATATTTCCCAAATGGTCTTCCTCCTCTCCCCCCCCTCCCCCTCTCCCCGTCCTCTCTCCCCCCCCTCTCCCGTCCTCCCCTCCCCCCTCTCCCCGTCCTCCTCTCCCCCCCCCCTCCCCGTCTCCCCTCTCCCCCCTCTCCCCCCTCTCCCCCCCCCTCCCCTCCTCTTCTTCTACGACATATCTCATCTCTGTCCGTGAGTTTGTTTGTATGTACTTGTCTGTCTGGGCAGGAAAATGTCACTCTCCCTCCCATACACCTTCCTCTCCCCTACTTTCCACCCCTCTCCCCCCTTCCCCCATTACCTCCCTTCCCCTCTCCTCAAACATCTCCTCTCAACCGATACCATTATTTGGATGGACATATGAATCTCTCTCTCTCTCTCTCTCTCTCTCTCTCTCTCTCATTACAAGGTTTCCCGTACATAATATAATGACCTTTCCAACATATTGACGTAATCAAGACTGACAGGTGTGTTATTAATCCGACAGGTGTGTTATTTTTTATCTGACAGGTGTGTTATTGATCTGACAGGTGTTTTCTTCTCAACAGGTGTGTTATCCTTGTGACAAGAGTGTTACGTGTGTGTTATCTGTCTTACCAGGTGTGTTATCTGTCTTACCAGGTGTGTTATCCTCTCAACAGGTGTGGGCGGCAGTATGGTGCGTGACGGCTGGCGGGTGTTGGGCGTCCCCGCGGTTGTTCTTCTCTTACTACTTCAGCCCTCCAGGTGAGTCAGTGAGTCAGTCAGTGCGTCGGTCAGTGAGTCAGTTAGTGCGTCGGTCAGTCAGTGAGTCAGTCAGTGCGTCGGTCAGTGAGTCAGTTACAGTTAATGCGTCGGTCAGTCAGTGAATCAGTCTGTGCGTCGGTCAGTGAGTCAGTGAGTCAGTGAGTGCGTCGGTCAGTGAGTCAGTTAGTGAGTCAGTCAGTTACCGAGTCAGTTAGTGAGTCAGTGAAGAGTATTTTCGAATTAAGTTAAGGTTTCTATCATAAGGTTACATTAGACGTTTGTTGTCTGTACAGTAATTTGTCCCCTTAACTCTTTGGGGGGGTGTACACACAGGGTCATGTATACACGGGTTAATGTACACACGGGGTCATGTACACACGGTCAGACAGGGTAGCTCTCTCTCTCGCTATGTTATCTACCTTCTTCCTTCTTCTCTGCTTCCCTCCCTCCTCCCCCTTCCTTCTCCCCCTCTCTTCCCCCTTCCCCTCTCTCCCTCCCTCCCATCCTCCATCATCAAGTCGTCCCCGTTACCACCCCCGCTTCCCCTTTCCCCTCTACCTTCTCCCCCTCTCTTCCCCCCTCCCCTCTCTTCCCCTCCCCCTCTTCCCCCTCCCCTCTCATTTTCCTTGGGCTTCTACACTGGAGTCAAGTGA